>NC_056732.1:1647560877-1647632593 GCF_019279795.1 Protopterus annectens
CAATAAAATGTGATGTTTTTCTAGTTGTTCTCATTCTAATTGTGCTTATTTCCATATGACACATTATATTCATAACATTTTTAAATTCATTGAACGAAGGAGGTGTATCTGAAATCCAATTTCTAGTTATTATTTTCCTAGCCACTGCTAGGATAGACCATAACAAGGGAAGCTTAATCTTTTAACACATTGAGGTACCGTGTGTTGAATAATATAAGAGACTTAGAAATAATGAAATTATCTGTAAAAGAGCCTGCAAAATTCATTAATTGACTTCCAGTATTCTTTCAACTTCATACAGTCATAAAACATATGAGCCCAGTCAGCATTAATTTCTACATTACATCTCTTACATAGATTATCTTTATTATTATTTTTATTCATCATCAAAGGTGTAAAAAAAGATCTATGAAAAATTTCCCATGTATAAAGTCTCCAGACAATGGAAGATGTAGTTCTATAAGCAGATTCCAATATATATTGTTTATCTTGTTGAGTTGGTGGGTCCCCATTAATAGAGGTGAAATAATTCCAGTATGAATCTACATTGTAAAAGTTTCTTGTCTGATAATTTTATGTATATATGAAAGTTTACCTTTATCAGAAACTTTATGCTGTAAATTTATTATCAAGTAATCAATCAGTTTTGGAATAGATTCTTTAACTGTTATAGACATTAGATCTATTCTATCAATGAGATGTTGTCTAAAGATCTGAACCTCTAACCAGCAAGTTTCTCTTAGATCAAATTCTTGTTTTAAGAAATCTAGATTTTTAACTTTATTATCAGATATCAGCTGATACCAGTACTTTAGATTATTATCTATAGCTAAATGAGCTCCTTCAGAAGTAGATGAGATAAGCATACCCTGAGTATAAATTATAGGAATACAATAAAATTCCATTCCCTATACTTAGGGTGCATGAATATAAAGTTACGATAACTAATAATAATATTTAATGGGTAACAGACCATATGTTTAGGTGTAATAGGTGAAGTACAAAATTCCTTTAGCAACCACAACATGGAGTTATTTATAATCATATTTTTATGTGTTAAGGAGATTTTCATGAAGTGCATACTAATTAGCTCCCAATAATCTTTCCATTTTGCGACATATGACCGATCTATTAATAAAGTAATAACTTTTATAATAGAAGAGATAATATATAAATTAAAGTCTGGAAAAGAAATACCCCCTTGAGACCAGCTATTAGTATGTTTCTTTAATGCAATCCTAGGTCTATTAGGTGCCCATAAGAAGTTAAACATTAGTGTATTCAGTTTCTTGATAGTTATTTTTGTAGGTGAAAGTATTATTGATTGTATTAAGTATAAAATCTTGGGGAATATTATCATTTTAATAATTGTAAGTCTCTCCTCCATAGTAAAAAAACATATTATTCCAGGTATTAAAAAGATTTTGTATATTAAGAAAACAGGTGTTATATTTATTATATATAATAGATTTAATATCTTTAGATAGTATTATACCTAAATAAGTTATCTGACCTGAGTTGGGTACATATTTAGTAAAATCACTAATGAGAGTATTTTTTAGTGTATATATAGGTAGTATTTTAGTTTTTTCTTCATTGAATATTAAACCAGAAATACTTTTAAAATTCATCATTTTATCAAATAAAGACTGCATAGAAGAATTAGATCCTGCTGATGTAATTAGAACATCATCTGCAAAAAGTTGAATTTTTGATGTTGTATTTTCTTCTATTTCAAAACCCTCTTTGTCAGTACTGTTTCTAATCAAATTAGCCCAAGGCTCCATTACTAAAGTGAATAATAGTGGAGAAAGTGGACATCCTTGCTTTGTACCTTTAAGAATGGGTATTTTTTGTGAAACATATGTTCCTACCTTAATATAAGCCAACGTTCCTTTGTATAAATGCTCAATTAAATTTACAAATGCATCAGAGAAATTTGTGCATTTCAGTAAGGTAAACAGATAGTCCCAACTTACTGAATCAAATGCTGAACCTATATCAAGACTAATAAGTGTTAAATCTTTCTTTTCCTATTTGCAAAATCAATTAATGTTAAAGTTCTTCTTATATTATAAAAATTATTTCTATTTACAATGAAGCCCGCCTGATCTATGTCTATAATGCGGGATAATTGTCTTCAATCTATCAGCAAAATACTCATAAACATTTTATTATCAACATTAAGTAATGAGATGGGTCGATATGAAGAACATCTAGTTGGATCTTTATTAGGTTTTAAAATTGGTGAAATAAATGTATATTGCCAAGATGGGGGTTATTAACTCAGTTTGGGTCAGAATAAAACCTTATGTATTAATGAATATGTAGTTTTAGAAAGGATTTTATATATCTCTGGTATAATACCATCATTACCCGGTGCTTTGTTTGATTTAAGCTTATTTATTTGTGTAATAACTTCTGTATATGAAATACTCTTGTCCAATAGTTTAATCTGTTGTTTATTGCTTTTTATTCATGTTTGTGGTTATAAACTCCTTTATTTTATCTTTAGGTTCCATGTTAATGTTGTTATGGTTAATCTTGTTAAAGTGATTTCTAAATTCATCCAGTATTTCTGGTATATTAGAAACATTCTTCTTTTCCTTAGAGAAAAGATTTCTTTGATATGGTTTTGTTTATTCAATCTTTTGTTTTATTTTTAAGTCTATGTAAGTATTTGGGGCTTATTGAATAAGACAAAAACTTGTATTTCTCTAAAGTTATTTTAACTTTATGAGTTAAAATGTCTTTGTATTTCTCATTTAGTTTGTTTATTTCTTCAATAACTTTCTTGTCCATAATATTTTCTTTATTATTATGTTTATAAGAGTCTAGTTTACTTTGAATATCTAACAATTCCTTATCCCAAGATTTCCTTTTGTTATTATACCATCTGATACTTTGTCCATATAGATATGATTTTAAGGCATCCCAAACATAGACAATGTCTAGAAAATGTTGTACTTCTGAAAGTATATATTCTTTATAGTCTTTTAGCTGAGTTAAGTATGCTGGTATCCTTTTGATCTGAACATTATGAGTATTTTTATCATGAATTCAAAAACAATTGAGTTATGATCAGATATAGGACATGAAATGATTTTGGAATTAATTAAATCTGTTACCATCTGGTTAGAAATAAAGACCCTATCTATTTTTGAATAAGTTTTGTATCTGTTAGAAAAAAAGGTGTATGGTAATGATTTTGACTCTATCTGATTATTAATATCATTCAAATGATAAGAATTAGCAAAATCATTTAAATGTTTTGCATTAGATGTAATTCTTCTTTTCTTTATAGTGGTAGTATCACTTTCATGTAGTATACAATTAAAATCACCAGCTAAAATAATATCCCTACAGGGAATGATATGATCTTATCAATATGATGTTTCACTGTATTAATACCAATTCCAGGTATCCAATATACATTAAAGTGTAAGTCTTCCCATTAATTTGTATTGTAACCATACAAAACATTCCTTTGTCATCCTGATAAGACTTAATGGTTTTAGGAATGGGCATACTTTTATTCCATAAAATAGCCACTCCTCTTTTTCTGAGTGTGCTCTGAACTAACCAATACTGTATACTTATTAGTGGCTAGTTTATCAATATCTTTTTTCAAGAGATGGGTTTCTTGCAGGAAGACTAGATTGGCCTTGTGTAGATTAATGTATCTTATTAGTCTTGCCCTTTTACACGGATTATTCAATCCATTAATGTTTAAAGAAATTCCTTTTAAAGATGTCATTTGGCATTTTTAAAACTCAAGAATCTTATGATCGAAATAACAAGATAAATAATGTTACATCTCCTCTTTTAGGTGTACCTTTAAATATAGCTGTATTTATTAAATCTCTTATGGGATTTTGTATAGGATTCAATTTTGTTTGTAGTGACAATGAGTGTACAAAATATATTGTGGATGTCAAAACTATATACATATAACAATGAACAAGTGAAAATAATGTAAGGATTAAACCTTGCATCCCGCCTGAGTTGAAAACTCCAACTTAGAGCAGTATTTACTACTCAAGTTAACCCCCTACCCTAAGCAGCAGTACCTCAGCTACCATCTTATCAATTTAATACTAGTTATATTTAACTGAGGTTAACAGTTTTCAATTCAATTATCTATCAAGACAAAACTACACATTTGGTAAAACAGCATCATATAAACTAAAATAAACTTTTTTTTTTTTAAAACTGTTCATACTATTATATAGACCTATGTAATATATAACACTTGTATTCTAATAGCATTCAAATAATCTTAATGTTAGAAATCAAGAGGAGAGAAAATTACGTTCTAACATTCATTTAAATCAAAACTTTGGCTAATATGATTCAGACATTACATGCATTAAGATGCATCTATTTTCTGTCATGTGAATTCTATCAACAGCTTCCAAAAAAATCTTGAATTGTTTGTATATGAGCATTTACTTAAACTCATTATTGTCAATAGAGTAAAATATTGTATTCATAAAAAATATTATAAATCATATTGCATAGTTATGCAGATTCTCAGAAACACCCAAGTATTACCTAAAAAAAGCCATCTCACACATAAACACAGACACACACACATACATATACACACATACCCCCACACACACACACACACACACACACACATATACACATACACATATATACATACATACATACACACACACACACACACACACACACACACATACACACACACACACATACACACACACACACACACACACACACACACACACACACACATACACATATATATATATATATATATATCTGATCTCACTGAGTTGTGTCTTTGTAGAGCACTATCCTACTTGCTGTCCCTAGGATAAATCTGTCTGCTTTATACAAAATAATGCACAGCAAACACATATTAGTAACCAGATTTTACAATCATGCTAACCTACTGCTTTAAAATATATCACAACATTTCTTCCAGAATAGAGTTATAAGATTATTTATGCTTGTCAATCAGATGAATTAAATGAGTTATAGTAAAGTATATGTTTGGGACACAAGTTATTAACACAGATTATTATGCTACTGTTAAGTAGATTTTCAAAAACATTTAAATAAATGTTTCATTTTCTATGCCTTCTAAAATAAGATATTTACTTGCTACAAGAAACTACATCATCTAAACTCATCATAACTGACACATTTTATGAATAGAGTATTTTTCCTGAATCTGTGGTGTGTCAGTGTGATAACCTTGTCAATGTTTATACTAACTGCTTTCAGTTTCTCTGTGAAAATTCTGTGAGTGAAGCTTCTGAGGAAACTCATGGACACTGTGCATGAGACAGCCCACATCCCAGATTGTCTCCCTTAACATTTTGGTGAAACTTATTAAAACTTGTGGCAAACATTCATTTTGTCAATAGAGAAAAATATTGTATTCATAGAAATTATTATAAATCATATTGGATAGTTATGCAGATTCTCAGAAAAAAAGCCATCACACTCACACACACACACACACACACATACATACACACACACACACACACACACACACACATATATATATATATATATATATATCTGATCTCACTGAGTTGTGTCTTTGTAGAGCACTATCCTACTTGCTGCCCCTAGAATAAATCTGTCTGCTTTATACAAAATAATGCACATCAAACACATATTGGTAACCAGATTTTACAATCATGCTAACCTACTGCTTTAAAATATATCACATGACATTTCTTCCAGAATAGAGTTATAAGATTATTTATGTTTGTCAATCAGATGAATTAAATGAGTTATAGTAAAGTATATGTTTGGAACACAAATTTTTAACACAGATTATTATGCTGCTGCTAAGTAGATTTTCAAAAACATTTAAATAAATGTTTCATTTTTTATGCCTTCTAAAATAAGACATTTACTTACTACAAGAAACTACATCATTTAAACTCATTATAACTGACATATTTTATGAACAGAGTATTTTTCCTGAATCTGTGGTGTGTCAGTGTGATAACCTTGTCAATGTTTATACTAACTGCTTTCAGTTTCTCTGTGAGAATTCTGTGATTTGAAGATTCTGAGGTAACTCAAGGACATTGTGCATAAGACAGCCCACATCCCAGATTGTCTCTCTTAACATTTTGGAAACTTATTAAAAACTAGTGACAAACATTCATTTAGCAGTGTAAATGCATCTAAACATGACAGAACCTCCACAATGTATTCCACAGATCATCACAGCCTCTATGCAAGTGAAATTAAACTCAAAATTACCAACAAGCAATAAAACTCAGCATTCTTCTCCCAACTCAATTTTCATACAAATCCTATTATTCACTGTGCCCACACAGTCAAAAGCATTTCTATATATTAATAAAGAAAAGAAAAGAGAGTAGAAAATAAAAGGGAGTGAGGCAGAAATAAAAAATGTAAGAGAAAGCTGTAAGAAGTATATACAATGGAATGTTACTTACTGTTTATATTAATAGAGTTAAAAATAAAACATATTATTTACTCTTATTTAGTTCTGATTATTATTAGTTAAAGCATGACAGATTATTTACAAACAAGCATAAGCAGTATAATCAAGAAAGTATAATTAGAAATAGCATTTGAAGAACTT
Source organism: Protopterus annectens (assembly GCF_019279795.1). Lineage (NCBI taxonomy): Eukaryota > Metazoa > Chordata > Ceratodontiformes > Protopteridae > Protopterus > Protopterus annectens. The sequence continues at coordinate 1,647,567,488 of NC_056732.1, forward strand.
ATAAACTTTTACAATAAATAAATATGTTATTATTCTATTAATGATATTTTCATTACTGTTCTCTCCTGCCCTCCCCACCCTTTACCCACTACATAATCTAAATAGAATGTCATTGTTTAAACAAAGAAAATAATAAAAGAAGAAGGAAAAAAAGATAAAGATAAAAATGTATCAAATTACTAACCTTACTTTTTCAGAAAGAAAACAAATCGAGTCACAGCCTGCCATTAAATCCTCAGGCATTTTGACTGGTTATATAACAAAACATTTATTTGCACATAGAGAATAACTTTGATTAAATCTTTTCCAAAATATTTGTGGCTTTCTGGAAATGCAGGAACTATATTCAAAAAGATTAATAATGAACTAAAATGATGAGAGAAAAAAACATATAACAAATAATTTGTTTTTTAGTCTCTTCTTCTTCTCTGAAGTCTTCCAGGAAGCTTCAGTTGCCAGTCTCTTTAATGAAGAACTAGCCCATTCCATTTCTTCTATTTTATCCAAAATCCTTTTTTCTTTGACAAACAGTAAAGCAGAGTCTAAATCATCGAAGACCTTAGGACCATCAGGATGGAAGATTTTAAGCTTGGCAGGAAACAGAAGGTATGTTTTAAACTGTGCTTTTTTAAGCTCCCTTAGTGGCAGAAAAACTTTTCTTTTAGCAATTACCATGGAAGAATAGTCATTGTCAAAACGCACAGTTGTCTCATTAAACTTAACAGGAGCTTTAGCCCAAGCAGATTTAAGAACCATCTCTTTATTAAAAGATGATCGAAATCTAACTATAACTGATCTAGGATAGTTTTTGTTAGAGTTAGTATTAGCTATAGATCTATGTGCTCTTTCGATACCAAAAGAGAATGCTTCTGGTAAATCTAAAGTTTTAGGGAGCCATGTTGTTAAAAAAGAAGTAATATTGTTACTTTCAATATTTTCTGGCAGTCCACAAATCCTAATGTTATTGCGCCTAGATCTATTTTCCAGGTCATCCAGTTTTGTTTGTAAATGTGTATTTTGTTTCAGCAGAAACTCAGTGTTGATTTCCTATTCTTGTATTTTATTTTCCATGTCATTCACAGCTTCTTCTATGCCTGTCATCTGGATCTTCTGTTGTTGCAGGTCCATATGTAACAAGTCTATTTGTTTTGTAGTTTTTTCTATGAAAGTGTCTATTTTAGTATCCATTTTATCCATCTTAGCAGTAAGTTGCTGGACTATAATTATCAGAGACTGAAGTTCTTTCTTGATGCTGGAGTCTTGAGAATTTGTCTTACTGGAACTCATTTCAGACTGATAAACTGACAGGAAAATTTCCAAAGTAATTTCTGACAGGAATATTATTAAGATTTCCTTTCTTTTTTAGATATAGTTCAAGAACTATATAAAACAAACATATTTAGAAAGAAAATTACTTCAAGAATTAATTTTTTAAGTAATTAATTCCTGTCAATGTAATGAAATTGGTGGAGCTGAAGAAATCTGCTGCTATCCTGTGTTCATCCTTGGACACGCCCTCGATGTTATGCTAATTTAAAGGAATTGTTGAATATGGCTCTTACTAATGCTCCTCAGGAGTCTGTTGGTGTATTTGCTTGTGGACATTGTAAGGTCTGTAGTTGTATTAAGAATATTTCAGGTAGTTGTATTAATGGTAAAAAAATTGTTTGTAGAAGCAGATTTAATTGTAACTCGTGTGGTGTTGTTTACATTGGGGATGTGGTTGTGAAAATATTAAATGGTATATTGGGCAAACAAAAACAGCTATTAAATTGAGAATTATGGAACATCTGAGGGATATCCGCAACAAACATATAAGGAGCCCAGTTGATGAGCACTTTGTGAATATACATGAGGGTAATGTTGCTTCATTTTTCTTTAATATATTAGCACAGCCTGTTCTGCTGAGATGGGGAGATGTTGTTAAGAAGTTAAATGAATTAGAGAGTAAATTTATTCTAAATTATAGGACTTTGTATCCCTGGGGCCTCAACCTTGCAGTGAATTTAGTAAATTAGTAAGCTTGTTATAAATGTTGAATGACTAAATGTTTAAAAGTTTGAGAGTTGTAAAAATAATGTATTATGATTTATAAATATATTTATTTAAAATATGGTATTTATTAATGCATGTGTATATATATTAGAATATGGTGTTGGCAATATAAAAAGTTAATTGATTGTAATTAGTGGGGGTTTGAACCTGTATATAAAAAGTGGCTGTTTTCATCGTGTTTTATCCGTTGAAGGCAAAAAGCCGAGGCACCAGTGTTGTCACATAAAAAGTTGAACAGCTTTTTTCAGCATGCTTCGTCCTTCAATTCTTTTTTTTTTTTTTTTTTTTTTAATTGATATGTATATTAAGTCTGATTTCCTGCCACTGGATTTGCATATTCCATGCCAGATTTTACCAAGTGTTTCCCATTCTTGTTATACTTTCCCTTCTTGGTTTCCAGATAATCCCCACTGTAGCAAATCAGTATATAGCATGTTCCAGTCTCCGCCTATAAATAATGATGTGAAGTTGTTCTATCTCGCCGTTTTGTTCTTACACGTGGGTTCAGAGCCGATCCCTCGGCTCCGAGTTGGCCGCTTTTCAAGCTCAAACTCTCAGAGAAGCTCAAGACCCAGCATATATCCCATGATGCTCTACTGTAAACCCCAGATCTAGTTTGCCGCTGCAACGGATCTACAGACTCGTCGGAGGAAGCTCGGGCCAGTGTTTATTTTTTCTATATTTAGGAATATTTTCAAAAATATTTTCTATTAGGTAGTGTTATAGTAATTAAAATTATAGTTTAGTTAGACTTAGCTTGTAGTTTAGAATACTTTGGAATGTTTTTTTCTTAACGGCTGTTTGTCTTGGCCTTTCTTAGTTTTTTGGGCGTGACAGGGCTCTGTCAGCTCCTTTGTGTGTGTTTTTTATTAGTGGTAGTTGGAATTAGTTTAGTTAGAATTTAGCTATTTTTGTAGAGAGTTAAACACATAGAAAAATAGTTGAATATCTGTTGTGTTAATACTCAGAGTTTGAGTTCAGGGATCTGAACTCATATATATATATATATATATATATATATATATATATATATATATATATATATATAGTTATATATATATTTCCGCTCTAAAAATGTCTGAGAAGCAAAAGTCTGGCTTCAAAAGGTGTGTGTGTGTGGCCAAAAAATGTCGGTCACGGACAACAACTCCACCTGTGTGTACTGTTTGGGTTCTGTTCATTTGTAGGAAGTGTGCTCTATCTGCCACTCCTTTAGTGCCAGGGTTCTTTTGGGAAGGCACAGGAAGCTGGTGGATAGGGGACTCCTGAAGCCTGATTTTCAGGCTGTGCTGGACAAGACTGACCTTTCTTACAAGGCTTCAAAGGGGTCGAAGTCGTCCAAGGGGTCCTCGGAGCCCAAGTCCTCGGCTTCGAGCTCCTCTAGTATGGTTCGATCATTGGCTCCACAGCCCTTGGAGCCGTGTATCGATCCTTTACCTTGGAGCCCAGTTGTGGATCCGGTGTTGGAGACTCCTCAGTCCCCGATTCTTCAATTGGTGCCGTCTTCGACCCATCCCTCGACCCATTCTTCGAGGTGATCTGATGTGGACCTGGACCGCGTGGTTAAGAGATTGCTAGAGAACCTGGCCCTGGCCAAAATGCTTTCCGCTTTGAGCCACTCTGCTTCGAAGCCTGAAATTCCAGCCCTACTTTCTAGTCTTCCTCCTCCAAAGCCAATCAAACTCTCGGAGCCGGGGCAGACAGAACCAATGTTAGTAGAGCCCTTGGAGCCGAGGTTCAATCCAGCTCCCTCGGCTCCGTCGACCTTGATCTCCTCGGTCCCGACCGGGGATTCTCAGAGCTGACACTATCTCGCTGGCTCCAGTTCCGACCCTTCCTCTCGGGGCTTTGGCACAGGTGGGTTCGGCTCCGTCCTCTGGATTGGAGCATGGGGTCTCGGCTCGGGGAGGGCTGCTGGCCTCTTCAGAGCTGACAGACTTCTCAGACCGGAATTCTGGTGCCTTCTATGCCATGAGAAAGGTCATGTCTTCTAAGACCACTACCTCCTCGGATCTTTCTTCCCCTCCCCCTAAAGGGCCTTGTTTTGTCTCTTCCCTACAGGTCCCTACCAAGCGTCGAGACTCAGAGCCTCAGGTATCCCCATTGGGAGGCCCCCTCCTCTACAGGGACTTCACCGGATGCTCCCACCAATGAAGTACCTAGGAAGAGACTGTGCAAGAGGAGGCACTTGGATTCCCCACAGGAATCCCTGACATCAGATACTGACTTGGAGGAATCAGAAAGGTCCCCACGATCCCCCTCAGAGGATGTCTCATTTGCAGACATATTGGAGATCTTAAGGCAGAGGGGTGATTGGCAGTCCCTTGCCCCTACTGAGGATGAGTCGGTACTCCTGAAGGCCTTTGGGTCTCGACCATCCACCTCCTGGGTTACTCCTCCCTTCGATGAACTAATGGATCTGGTTGCTCGAAGGGCGTGGGAGTTCCCTGATTCAGTGGCACCGGTCCCTCGGAGGCCCAGCAAGTTAATTACTTCCCTTGCTGACAAGGCGTTTCTTACCAAGGGAGTCCCAGTTGATGCCATGGTGGTGGTGGCAGCCACCAAGAAAGAGATGTCGGAAACCTCTTCTTCTGTCCATCCTCCTAATAGAGATTCTAGGACAATGGACAGGTATGGGAAATGCATATTTAGTTCTGCGGCTTTTTCCATGAGATTGCTCAGCTACCTGACCCATTTTACTTGCCTTCAATGAGATCTCCTTAAAGAGCTGGGAGATGCTCTACAGGTTAACACAGCTGATGTAGTTTCTGAGAAAGTCACTGCACAACTCAACACCCTCAATTCTTTAGTCAACTCATCCATGCGGCTCATTTCTTATGCCGCCTATGGATCGAGTAGGGCGGCAGATTCAGCGATAGCTCTTCGGAGACCGTCCTGGATGCGCCTTTGTGGAAGCCTTCAAGTCTTCCTTCGTCAATACCCCATTCGATGGTTCTGTCTTGTTCGGGCCTAAAGTGAAGGAGATGCTTACTAGGTGTGAACAAGAAGTAAAGACTCTGTGTGCTGTAGGAGTCCGTTTTTCCACTCCAACTAGACCGTACCCCAAAGGGCAACGAAGTGGAAAAATGTGGTTTCGAAAACCCCAAGGAGCTTTCTAGAACACACCTATGGATACCCCCCTCTAGGGGCAGAGGAGGGGGTAAAAATGGAAGACGCCGTCCACACGGCAGAGGGGGTCCACAAAATTAGGGTGACAGAGAGCAGTTCTCTGGTAAGCCCTATCAGCGTTCCTGAAAGGAAGCCCGGCTGGCCTTCTCTGGAGGCGGTCGGGGGTCGCTTGGCTTTATACCCAAACGCCTGGCTAAACATTACAACGGATTCTTGGGTAAAAAGCATAATTTCCAGAGGTTACTACATTCCCTTTACAAAATTTCCTCCCATGTGTACAAGTATTCCAGATGTTCCACCCAGTCTGCGAAAACTAGCAGCCATAGAGATTCAAAACCTGCTAGACAAAAAGAGTCATCCAGCCAGTCCCGGCGGACCATATAGGATCCGGAACTTACTCAAGGTTCTTTTTAGTTCCAAAGAAAACAAGGGACTGGAGGCCCATATTAGACCTCAGCAAACTCAACACCTTCATCAAGAAGGAAAAGTTCCGGATGGTCACGCTTCAATCGATACTTCCGTTCCTAGAAATGGGCGATTGGATGTGCTCTATAGATCTCAAGGATGCTAACTACCACATCAAAATGGCCACATCATCCAGATATCACTTGCGTTTCTGGCTGGGGGCCAGTCATTACCAGTTCAGAGCCCTGCCCTTTGGTCTCACCACAGTCCCAGAGTGTTCACCAAATGTATGGCAGTGGTCACGGCTCACCTGAGATGCTTACGATTCCGGATGTTTCCATATCTGGATGACTGGCTTCTCACCGCCACCTCCAGGCATCAACTAATTCAGGCAAGAGACTACACTATCAACCTGTGTTCCCAGTTGGGCATAACCTTAAACTTCAAAAAATCTGCGTTATCGCCCTCGCAGCGTATTACCTTTATAGGAGCAGAACTAGACACTGTCAATTCAAAGATCAGGTTGCCTCAAACAAGAATGTTATCTCTAAGAAGTCAATTGTCCAGTCTGTTGACCCAGAACAAAGCTCCTGCGTCCCAGATACTGAAGCTATTAGGCACAATGGCAGCTACGCTAATAGCAGTCCCGTTGGGGTGCATGCACATGTGGATACGCCAGTGGTTACTCTTCACACAATGGTCTTACCAACAACTGCTCATGTCGCACGAAATTCTGTTAACGAATCTTTGCAAGAAGGATCTCAATTGGTGGCTGAGCAGTGACCAGATAGTCGGACGTCCCCTTGTTCTTCCCCAACCCACAGCCACAGTGACCACGGATGCTTCCCTGATAGGGTGGGGGGGGGACTATTTCAGGGAAAGACTGTCCAAGGTACTTGGTCAAGCATGGAATCACATTTGCATATAAATGTCCTGGAGCTGAGAGTGGTGTTCCTGGCATTGCAACACTTTCACGACTGTCTTCCTCCAGGGACAGTTGCAATTCAGACGGACAGCATGTCAGTAGTCTGGTACATCAACAATCAAGGGGGAACCAGATCGTATCCCTTATGCCGAGAGGCCCTAAGAATTTGGCAGTGGGCTTTATCCACCAGGCGCTTTCTAATAGCAACGCACATCCTGGGGTCATCCACTTGATAGCGGACAAACTAAGCAGGGCCATCCTGTTGCCTCATGAGTGGTCCCTCAAACAACACGTGGTGGACAAGATTTTCCGCAGGTGGGGCCAGCCTTTCTGCGATCTGTTTGCATCTCCGATGAACGCCAAATGCAGAGGCTACTTTGACCTTTATCCCCCACCGGGGATCAACCCGAGGGACGCGCTTGTACACGATTGGCCCCCGGGCCTCCTGTATGCCTTCCCGCCAATTCCCAAATTCATACAGAAAGCCAAAAGTCTGGGAAGGACTGTTATTCTGATAGCCCCATCTTGGCCTCATCAGATTTGGTTCCCCTTCCTGCAGAAGTATTGAGTGGAAGAACCATGGGTTCTGGACCCAGTGCTAGACCTTCTGACTTATTCGTCAGGAGTTCTTCATCTCTCCCTCATCTCCTTAAAACTGACAGCTTGGCTGTTCCAACTCCTATATTAGCCAGGTCTCAAGATTTGTCTCCCGCGGTCCAACATATTATAGTTTCCTCTCATAAACTGTCAACCAGGAAGCTATATAATAGCAAATGGAAACGATTTGTTAACTGGGCTTTTCACCACAACGTTGACCCATATATTGCGCCTATTCATACCATATTAGAGTTCTTGTCTTCCTTGTTCTGTGATGGCGCAGCAGCTGCCACCATAAGAGTTCAACTGGCTACCATTTCCAACTTTCATGTAGGGTTTAACGGGTCTAACATCATGTCCCACAGACTATGTAAGGCCTTTTTGAAAGGGACCCGCCATCTCAGACCTCCTATCAGACACCCTGTCTCTCCCTGGAATTTGAATCTTGTTTTATCCCAATTGATGCTTACCCCCTTCGAACCCACGTCATCTTGTGACTTGAAGTTTCTGTCTTGGAAAACAATATTTTTGGTAGCCATTACTTCTGTGCATAGGGTCTCTGAACTCCAAGCTTTATCTTCCAAGCCCCCATATTTGATATTCCACCCTGATAGGGTGTCCCTGAGGACAATTCCTACCTTTCTTCCTAAGGTCTGTTCAGAAACTAACTTAAATCAGTCCATTGAGCTCCCAACCTTTTTTAGATACCATACCAACAGACTGGAATATATGTTACACAAGCTTGATGTTCACAGACAATTGAGATTCTACTTGGACAGAACGAAAGACTTCAGGCAATCTGATCAACCCTTTGTCTCTTACGCAGAGAACAAGAAAGGTTCTGCGGTATCAAAAATCACATTATCTAAGTGGCTTTCTGATTGCATTAAATTCATGTATTCCTCCACTAACCAGCTATTACCGACTAATGTCAAAGCCCACTCTACCTGGGCTGTTTCTACATCGTTAGCTCATGCAGCTCGTTTACCCTTTGATATCATCTGCGTGGCTGCTACTTGGTCCAAACCTCACACTTTTATCACTCATTACAAAGTGGACAGCGCCTCCAAGGACAGGGCTTCCTTTGGTTCCACTGTGCTCAGGAATGTTCTCCCTTGAGCCACCTAGGATTAGGGTGTTTGGGACGCTACCCACGTGTAAGAACAAAAAACTTCACATAAAGAAGTTATGTCCTTACCATAATGTTCCATGTGAGTTGTTCATCTCGCCTTTTTGTTCTTACATTCCCTCCAACCCTCCCCCTTCTGGTGAGAAAGATGGTTGCCTTGGTGGATCGGTTGGTGTTGTCAGCCTGTCTTCTTAAGACAGACTGTTTTTTTCCTTTCTGCAAATCTATAGGTACCTAGATAGGTAGGTACTGCAGTGCTGAATTTGTTTAGGCTGTCTTCGGGTGCAGCGTACTAGATCTGGGGTTTACAGTAGAGCATCATGGGATATATACTGGGTCTCAAGCTTCTCTGAGAGTTTCAGCTTGAAAAGCGTCTGACTCGGAGCCGAGGGATCGGCTCCGAACCCACGTGTAAGAACAAAAAGGCGAGATGAACGACTCACATAGAACGTTATGGTAAGGACATAACTTCTTTTTCCCTGCTGAAAGATTATTTCATACAGATTTCTTATAAGTTGCATGAAACTAGTGTTAGGTGGAATAGAAATAATATGGCAGCATAATCCTCTTTCCCTGACGGTAATCTCTTGCTACCAAAAATCTACCATTATTTGTCTACTTTTCCCTCTTCTTTCACAGCCAGAACTCCTCTTCCAATGTTGTTGCACCCCTTTTCCTTTGTCATTGATATTCAGCTTAATGTTTACCCTGAAATCTATTCTTCGCTAAATTCATATGCTCATTTCCATGCAAATGTGTACTGTAGCATTGCTATTTGAACATTTCACTACCTAATATAATTCAGTGCTCCCTGCTTTTTTTTTCTGTTTCTGTAAAGCCATTTGGATTTCATGGTAATGTCAACAAAGTAGCCATTCTAATAGATTTATATTCTTGGATTTTTTTTAATGATTTGGAAAATATTAGTACTATGTGTGTACCCAGATTGGAGGGGGGTAACAGAATGTCATTGGATATGCAGATGTGTGTTATGTCTTGCCACTTCTCAAGTAATGCTGAAAAAGAGAATTTCTGGGAAATGTAGCTAAAATGTGGGTAACGTGAAATTAGTTGCATATAGTAAAAGTGAAAAAGCAAGATCTAAAGGTGTATATAAGGCAGACTCTGGTGGAGTAAGTCCATAGGTTCATACTTGTGTACTAGGCTAAAGACCACCAGGGCCTTGATAAGCCATGCTTTGCAATCCATCCCAGTTGTTTCCTTATGTATCATGGCCACTTATTAGGAGGGGATATGTTAATAAAGAAGTTTCTAGAGTTTATGTATGTGTGTGGGGAGGGGCTGTGTTCTGAGCATTACTGTTTGCTGAGCATTGCTGTCTGCCACTGTCTATCAGAGACATGGGGGCCTGATCTGGAGTTAATTTATGATTTCCCATCCACTGGTCAAAGGTACGCTTAAGTAGGGTTAGGTATGAACTCTGCTTCACACAGATGGAGAGCCTGTTCAGAGCATGGGGATCATCTGAGAGACATATCTGTCTCGCCAACATGTTTTATTCATGTCAAAAGCAAAATTTAAACCCTTGGATCTAGTGATTCTGACGTTTTTTTATTTTGCGATGTGCAAAAAGCTCATCGGAGATGGATCTGAGAATGCCTTGTATGTGGGAAGTTGGCATAGTGGTTAAAGTGTTCACCTTACAGCCACTAGGTGCAGGGTTTGATTCTCACATGGGGTAATTGGCTGGGGTTGGAATGCTCACAGGGACAGTTAGCCTGGTACATCTGCTGCCACAGGATTAGTTATAAATTAGTAAATGTAAGGCTGGAGTACAGATGGTCTTGGATTCTAGTACAGGGTGAGCAACCTTTGTTTGGGTGGAGGCTAGCATAATAGTTAACATTTTTACCTTGCACACACAAGATGCAGGGCTTGATTTTCACATGGGATAATTGGCTAGGCTTAAAATGGCCCACAAGGACAGTTAGCCTAGTACTACTCTATGAACCTATGATGAGTATAGAGGAGAGGGCTTTAAATAAAATGTTGTGCCTATCTGGAAATATTATTTTGTAGTAACCCTCATGGAGCAAACAGAGGAAATATTTAACAGTAAAGAAAAGTAAAACTTGTAAAGTTCTGTTGAGAAAGGAAACAGTATTTGGAGGCATGTCTCAGGTTACCAGTCCTAGCTGCATTAAAGCAACAATATATCCTTTACCGACTTGTAGGGCAGAGGTGTTTTTTTTAGGAATCCCCAGGATCTCCTGTTAAAGTCTGTGTGCAGAAGTTTAGAAAAAAAATTGCACAATTGCTTCCTTTAGTTACAGATTTATATATAAGGAATAGATTTGTCCTGAAATACATGTTGTTGGATGGTCATTTAATTGCCCAATGGATGAATGTGATAAGATTGAAAATGATGATATAAATTTAAGGAAGGCGTGGGAATAAAAAATGGTATTTTTAAAGAAATCTGTAGGATCATTGAGTAGTAGGGTTTGAGATATGTAGAGTTTTATGCTTAAAGAAAAATGCAAATATTATTGAAAATATTCTTTACGTTTAAGGAATGTTTTATTAAAGTTGTTTGGAGAAGAATGGAAACTGAAGAAATAAAGACATAGCTTTCTATTTTTTTTTTTTAATTATAAGTTATGATCTAAGCCACAGTGATCTAAGATTTTTGCGACCGAATAAATGTGGGGAGTTTTCGTAAAACTTTGTTACTGAGACAATGTAAGTGGGGAAGATTTGATGCATGTCTGGCATAAAGCCCTCTGCATGGTAGTATCAGAGACCATGTGTTCTGAAGTAGCTGTAGTCCAAGTTATAGGATTTATGTTTTAGAAGATTCATGAGAATTTGGAGGAATGCTATTCACCACTAGGGTTGAGTGTTCCATTAAGTGTCTGCAAAACCTTTAAGAACAGTGCAGAAAAATTGAATGGAAAATCCAGAGGTTAATGAAAACATTATAGCCACAGTTACTGTACTGAAACATTTTATTTTATTTGTATATGTTATTGTGTATATTTTAGAAGACTGTTTTCATTAATAATGTTCTTAGTTGTAACAACTTATAAGTTAGCACATTCAATAAACTTGAAATTTGAAACTTGAATCTTCTGCTTTGAATTGGGCTGGTCTGCCTCTTACTTGACTGTATCATGTACTTGCAGGCTAGGCATTTTGTAATCTCTTAATAATGTCTTAGTACAGAACCCCGAAACAATCTGGATTGTTGTACTCCCTTTCAGCAGGCTTGTGTTAGAGAAATTAGAGGAGTAGCAGCCGTTGTGCTGCTGTACAGATTTAGCTAGGGCAATATATTGACAACTATGGTGAATAATGCACATTGTATTAAATGTATTTTTCATTTACTGGAAGTGTATGGTTGATATGTTGATGTTTGTTCAACATAGTATTATGTGTTCATGTCCATTTTAATTTTTCCAAGTCTTTTGGATTTAAAATACCATGACAGGAATGGACCCCATTCCTAAGTCAAAGTATGATTAAAGTTCATGAAATTAGTTTTGTTTCATTCTTTGATGTTAGCCAAAAGTGCTCTTCGCAGTACCCTCAAAGTGCCAAGAACTGACTCCTGCAATTCATACGGAGTTACATGTATTGGTAACATCTCTACATACAACTGTAAATTCTTTTTATGAGACCTGTTGCTCCTTCTACTATTGAAAATATCTAGGTATCCTCCTTCCACACTGCCCTTGTTTCTGCTTGCAGATCCGGGTATTTTATGACTTTGTGTCTCTCCGTACATAAGACACTGTAGTCACTAAGTGTAATAATTTCAATTATCGATGCTACTTTTGTTTGCTTTTCATGCACTCTGTATCTGGTTTTCTCGCATCTTTTTTTTGAACTGTTGGTAATGTGTGATCCCATGTGATATAAACTTAATCCTTTTCAGTAATGCTTTGTGCTCATGTTTCCAATGCTTCTCAGCTACTGCAATATTATAATTTGCACAATCCCCAATGCAACGGTCTTGCCCACATTATTGTGACTTTCAGTATACAGGCTGTCTGCCATTAGAGTATTGCACCTAGCAGCAAGATGTGCAACTGTTTCCAATTCTCTTATCTAAAATCTGCATTTGTCTGTCTCCCTGATATGTTCAGTGGACTTTAAACTGACATGTATATAGTCCAGTGTTCTGCGCCACCCAATATCATTCATCTTTTGGTTTAAATTCACCACCACTTAACCATTCCTGCATCAGATACTGAGCTACATGAGGTTGTTCCAAGAGTTTTTCGTACTTGGAACTCTGTTTGTAGATTTTCCACATTTCCTGCCATCTCATGTGATTCTTCATCTTGTATTCTTTCTTTCTTTTTTTTTTGACACATTCAGTTGCTACCTGATTTCTGTCTGCTTCTGGTTTGATTTCCATTCCTGCTTGACACCGATATGCTTCTGCTAAACTAAGCAGGGAAGTCATCTTAGACTTGTCCTCCTGTTTTAAAATGTTCACTACGTGGATCTTGTGAGGTCACCAGATATGCATGCAGTCATACAATTGCAGATCTATGCATATAATCAGTTTTGAGGGGACCCGTACCTCCTTCAGAACAGGGAGTATATAATCTTGGTATACACTAATTTTTTAGAAATCATTTGATAAGCATGAAACATTTTTTTTGTTTTCCTGTCCAACTGATCCAGTACCTTTTATGGCCAGTTAGTCGCCCCAAAATGTAAGTTAGTGGAAAAGCAAATTTTGAATATCTTGGACTCTGTTCCTAGATGTCAGGACTGTTTTCAAGATTATCTTCTAAAATATTCTTTACTAAGTTTTATTCCGTTTGTTCATGTTTTAATGTTGATCTTTCATAAATTCCTAAATATTTATACACTCCCTCTCCTGCTCACGTTCTTTTATACCACATTCCTGTCCCAGACTGATATGTTCTTGGTGCTGCAGCATTCCTGCTGTAAATGTTGCTTTGCACACATATCAAGACAAATAACATTCTTGTATCATCTGAGAAGGTTTTGACCACTTGTAGTGTTGCTTATGAACTATACAGTTTCAAATCAACTAAAAGAGGACAATAAGTTTTTTACACTTTTTTTGTTTTGTAGGAGCCAAATTGTAACCACGATATAATCTGTTAAGCAGGCAGCTTTACAGGTTAAGGGCAAGACAGAAGAGCAGCGTTGACAGAGTCAGCATGGTGGAATATCCCACTTTTAAGTTTTATCCCTGAGGTAATAATTTGTCCTTTAGCATGGCTTAGCTGCAAAATAGTTTGCCACTGTTTCATGGTCACTGTAATGTAATCAGTCAGTGTAGGGTGTATCTTTAACATTTGTAGGCACTTTTTTATCCATGAATGTGGGATGCTGTCAAATGCGTTTTTTGTAGTCTGTCCATGCCATACTTAAGATTCTTCCCCTCTTTACAGTTCTCTATTATGACGTTATTTAACAACAAAAGATCCTTTGTTCCATATGAATTCATTTTTTACCGTTTGATTCTATTGCCATGATTAACTTTTCTTCTAATAGTCTATAAACTCTGTCGGCATCAATTCCGGTGTATAGTTTCTACATTATTGGAAGGCAAATTATTGGTCCATTGCTTTTAGAATATTTTGCAGGCTTACTCTTTAGGCGGAGTATAATTTTTTTCTGTTAACTAGGTTGGCATCTGTTCGAGGTGCAAGTATAAATAGTTTTTACTCTTTGCTAAATAGTCATATAAAGATGTTAATACTGTTAGCCAGAAATTAGGTACTACATTTGGGCCTGGGGTTTTCCATTTAGGAGCTTTTCTTAATTTTGTTTCAATTTCTGCAGCTATTACTCCATCCCATTTCATATCCTGCACATTTGAACACCTTATTCTTTCTTTTACTTCTGTTCATTCAGTATTTTATGTTCCATAGGATCTTCATAGATATTTCCCCAAAATGTGTCTATTTCTTATATTTTTGATGGTGTTTCTATTACTTTTGCCGTGTTTCTCAACTCTCTAAATTTTTTGGGAGTCGTCAATAACTTGCTTATTTTGTATTTTTCATTTATATTTATCTGCATATCTTCTAAGTTTTTCTGCATGTGCTGCTATGTTTAGTTTATTATTTGAAGTAGTGTACGATAGAGTGTGGTCTGTTCTGATACTACACTTTTATCATATCTATCTTTCTAAATATTTTTATTGATCTATTCCCTCTTTACTCTTCTAACAGTGACAGTTCTGGTCTTATTTGCTTTATAGTTTACTGTACTCGATACGCCCATGATGGCATTTGATTTCTCCCCTTCCTTTCCCTTACAGCCCTGTGTTTTTGTGGTAAGACTACTTTATCTGCTATTAATTTAGCTTCATAGTAGTATGTCATATTTTCTTGTTTACTGTGTTCATTTGATCTGAAGTAGTTTACTTTATTTGGTCTTCAACCTGTGGGTTTTGGATCCACATTGGATCTGACATGGCTGCATTTTCCAGCGATGGAGCAGAGCTCCAGACTCCTCCCATTACCCCTAATGCCCCCTGTCTCCCCTTCAGATCTAATTTGCCGCCATAGTGGTTACTAGCGTGGTTTCTGAGCTCCAGCTAGTGGGTCACGTAAGTGAATAAACTCTTTTTTTTCCTCCCTGATTTCTTCCTTGTATCCTTTACTTTCCTCATGTCTGCATCAGACAAAAAAAAAAGACTTCTTCCTTGTCTCTCTTCTCTTTGCTATCCAAAAAGCACGTGTGTGTGTGTGTGTGTGTGTGTGTGTGTGTGTGTGTGTGTGTGTGTGTGTGTGTGTCTGTGTGTGTCTGTGTCTGTGTGTGTGTGTCTGTGTGTGTGTGTGTCTGTGTGTGTGTGTGTGTCTGTGTGTGTGTGTGTGTGTGTGTGTGTGTGTGTGTGTGTGTGTGCGTGCGCATCTTTGGGCCTGTGTTGGGAACGGCAGAAGCCCCTAAGGCAGGTTTTAGGAAATGCACAGAGTGCGGCCATAAGCTATCTCTGGCGGATGGCCACACTCTGTGCGTGGTTTGCCTTGGTACAGATCACATTAAGTCCCCCTGCCCTATTTCCTCTTGGTTCAACCCCAGGGCACTTAAAGACAGGTGGGACAAATTGATGCTGAAGGGTTTGCTCCCCTCTTCAGGGACTACTGTCCCTTCTTCCCCAGCAGGGATAGCAGCGGCTGCTGTTTCTACTTTCTCTTCCCCGGCCTCAGGGATTCAAACTCCCGCCAAGAGGTCCAGGGAAGGGGATAAGGCTAAGAAAGACCATTCTTGTAAGCGGTCCCCCCCGACTGCTCGTCACAGGTGAATCTGCCACCAAAGGTTAGGCCTCCGATGAGGCCTGGATCTCCTCAGTTACACTCCCCCAGGTTCTACCCTGAGCTCACTGGCTCTCCCGACCTGTTTCGGTGGTGTCCTCTCACTCCACATGAAGTCTCAGCAAAGCAGAGAGGGACAAGATGATGCAGAGATTTATCTGCACCCAGATCCAGATGGAGGTCTTGCCCCAGTGCCCTGTCCCTCCAGAGGGGGCTCCTTGCAGCCTTTGTTCTGACCAGTAACTCCTTCTCCAATTCATCTGGCGGTTTTGGAGTTTTTGGATCAGAGGACCCTCAGGGTCGGTGCCGACGGTACCATGTACCTCAACACTGGCCATTGCCTTGAGCTTGTTGGATCCGATGGAATCGGATCCATGCTCTCGGAGCCTTAGCCTCAGGTCAGATCCGAGAGGGTGCTCTCGGCTCCAAGCACTTTGGAGCAGAGCATCCCACTCAGCATCCCGGCTCCTGGAGGCTCAGCTCCAACTCCCCTGTCGTTTCAGAGGGGGACTGGCCCCACCAGTACATCCCAAGAGGTTCGTTCCCCTTCTGCGTTTGATGTGGTGGAGAGGGTTCTCTCAATGTTGAGGCCTATGACCATTTCATCCTCGGACTCCGTCCATGCCCCCTTGGCTCTGAGAGCGGTTCTGACCATCTTGCAGTCTCAGGGACAGTCTGTGGTCACTATGCCCCAGGAAGTTCCGGTGGAGTAACAAGAAGTCTGCAAGTCTTTCTCAGAGAGTCCGTCTGAGGAGGTACCCCGCAAACATACGTGTAAGAGGAGGTACTTGGACTCTCCTCCAGAGTCCCTAACAGAAGGTACAGACTTGCATGAAGGGGAAGGTTCCCCAAGGTCACCCCCTGAGGATGTCTCCTGTAAAAGACATCATGGAACTCCTTCACCAGAGGGGCGCAGGTCAGACCCAAACTGACCTCAGATGATTCTGTGTTCCTGGAGGCATTTGGCCTGGGCCCATCTACCTCTTGGGTGTCCCCTCCTGCTGATCCACTTGTGGATCTGATAACATCTAGGGCATTTTAGGAGCCAGACATCATAGAGCCCATCCCTAAGTGCCCAGACAAAGTATTAAGCCACCTGTCAGATGGTAGACCGGTAGATGCGATGATGGTGGTGACTGCCACCAAGAAGGAGCTCACTCAGGAGAGCTCCACAATTCATCCCCTTGATTGAGAATCAAGAGTGATGGACAATTTTGGGAAGCGAGTATATGCTTAAAAGACCTTCTCTGTGAGGGTGCTGAACTATATGGCACATGTCATTAGACTCCAGAGAGATCTAGTGAAATAAATCATGGAGTCTACTCCAGAGTCCATGTCGGCAGAGGACAGAAAGACCTTTTCCGCCCAAAGGCCACTCTAAAAGTGGTTGCCAACAGATCCAAGTGACGGCTCTCTCTTCCTATGTAGGGAGCCGCAAGGATGGCCGGAACAGGCGTTGCCATGAAGCGTCATGCCTGGCTCCGGTTGTTACAATTTTTGGAGCCCTTCTAGGCATCTTTCACCAACACCCCCTATGATGGTCCTTACTTATTCGGGAAGTCAGTGAAAGATTCACTGGTCTAGAGCGAGAAGGATGGAAAGACACCGTCTGCCTTTGGGATCCGCTTCTTGTCTCCTCAAAGATCCTTTTCTAGGAATCAGCGAGGAATGAAGATGTGGTTCCAGAAGTCTCAGGTATTTTCCCAGGATGCTCAGGATTCTCCATCTCCCAGAGGCAGAGGGGGTCACAACAGATGCCACCAGAGAGGCAGGGAGGGTTCTAAGAATTTTGGGTCCTGAGAACCCTTCTCAGAGGGACCTGAGCATCAGCCCCGAGGGGTTGCCTGACTGCTCGTCTTTGGGGACAGTCGGGGGTCACCTGTTGCTACACCCGAAGGCATGGGAGTCCATTACAACAGATTGCTGGGTGTTGCAAATCATATCCAGAGGGTATTTCATTGCATTCAAGGAACATCCCCGTCCGAACAAACTCCACCCAGATGTCCCACCCTTGCAATGGGAGGAGGCAGTGCTAGAAATAGGAAAGCTGCTGAAGATGCGAATCATCCAACCGGTCCCCCCAGACCAGTCCAGTTCTGGCATTTACTCCAGGTTCTTTTTAGTGCCAAAGAAAATGGGAGACGTCAGACCTATCTTGCATCTGTCCACATTGAACCTGTCAGTAACCAAGACAAAATTCCGGATGGTCACTCTTCAATCTGTCCTGCCCTTTCTGCAGGCCACAGACTGGATGTGCTCAATTGATCTCCAGGATGAGTACTACCACGTCTGAATGGACAGGCACTCGCAGAGGTTTCTTCGCTTCTGGCTTGGAGCTAATCCCTACCAGTTCAGAGCCCTTCCCTTTGGTCTCACCACAGCCCCCAGGGTGTTTATGAAGGTGATGGCCATTGTAGCAGCTCACCTGAGGCTCCAGGGTATTCAGGTCTTTCTGTATCTGGCTCTTTGCCGCCCCTTTAGAGCATCTACTGTGCCAGGCCAGGGATTACTTCATTCAGTTAGTGAGAAGTCTGGGTCTTACCATCAGTCTGAACAAATCTTCTCTAGAGCTGGTCCAGATTTTAGACTTTATTGGGGCACGTTTGGACACTCTTCAAATGAGGGTTTTTCTCACCCCAGACAGGATACACAGTTTAAGATTGCATGTCGTACAAATTCTTCATGCTCAAGTCCCTACAGCCGAAGCAGTTCTCAGTGCACTGAGTTCCATGGTGGCCATGATCAGTCTCCTGCCGTTGGCTTGCCTTCATGTGAGAGTTCTTCAATGGACACTTGCAGTCCAGTCGTCCCTGTTAGACCTTCCTCTCACCTTTCCAGTGAGAATCTCGGGGGTATGCAGAGACTCCCTTCACTGGTGGATTCAATTTCTGGATCTCCTGAAGGGACGTTCCTTTCACCCTGCTTTACCCAAAACCACGGTGACCGCAAATGCCTCCCAGGTAGGGTGGGGGGCACTGCTCAGAAAGGATGGTCCAAGGCATGAGGTCCCTCTCCGACATGGCGTTGCATATCAACGTTGTAGAGATGAGGGCGGTTTTTCTGGCGTTGCAGGCACTTCATACCTATCTTCCTCTAGGGACGATTGCCATTCAGACAGACAATATGTCAGTAGTCTGGTACATTAACAAATAAGGGGGAACCAGATCTTATCCCCTCTGTCGAGAAGCCATGAGAGTGTGGGAATGGGTAATCTCCACCAGCCGCTTTCTAGTAGCAATGCACATTCCGGGGCGGTCCAACATTCTCATGGACAGGCTCAGCAGATGTATCCTGATGCATTACAACTGGTCTCTGAATCCTTCAGTAGCTGAACAGATCTTTCTAAAGTAGTGTCGGCCTTGCTGCAATCTCTTCGCATCTCTTTCCAATGCGAAATGCAGCGAGTTTTTTGCTCTGAACCCCCCGAAGAGGGAAGCCCCTAGAGATGCACTGGTTCATGCTTGGCCTCCCGGCCTCCTCAATGCTTATCCTCCACTTCCACTAATGTTGAAGTTTCTTCAGAAAGCTCAAAGACTAGGGAGCACTGTAATCCTCATAGCCCCATTCTGGCCTCACCAGGTTTGATTCCCCTCACTGTGGTCTCACCTATTTGTTCCTCCATGGACATTGGATCCAGTTCCGGATCTTCTTTCTCATTCCTCAGGGATCCCTCACCCAGATCTGGACAGTCTGAAGCTCACGACTTGCCTGCTCTGGTTCCCATGATTATCAGGACTCCCGGATTGTCATCCCCTGTAATGTCCATTTTGGTTGCGGCTCACAAATCCTCTACAAGAAAGGTGTATTGTAGTAAATGGAGACCTTTTTCCATATGGGCCTCAGCAGGCTTTGGACCCTTTTATGGCACCTCTGTCAGCAGTCTTAGACTTTTTGGCAAGCATCTTTCATCAGTGTGGTAGTTCTTCTACAGTTGATGTACAATTGGCAGCCATCTCTAATTTCCATGTGGGGGTGAATACGTCTTCCCTGGCTTCTTCCAAACTTTGTAAGACCTTCCTTAAGAGTGCCTTTCTATTTAGACCTCCGGTTAAGTACCCTACACCTCCATGGTATCTTACCTTAGTGTTACAGGCATTGGTTTCTGCACCCTTCAAACATGCAGCATTGATTGATTTGCAGTTTTTGACATGGAAAACTGCTTTCTTGGTGGCCATTACCTCAGCCAGAAGAGTGTCAGAGCTTCAGGCACTTTCTATTAAGGTGCCTTACATGATCTTTCGCAAAGCTAGAGTGGCGCTGCGTACTAATCCATTCTTTCTTCTTAAGCTGGCCTAGGAAGCCAATATTAATCAGACGATAAATTTACCAGTTTTTCCCCCAACTTCCAGAACAAAGTGGAAAACGAGTTACATCTGATTGATGTTCATAGACAAATGAGATTTTATTTACATAGGACGAAACCCTTTCCTAAGTCTGACCAACAATTTGTGTCTTATGCTAAACCTTTTTTAGGCAAGCCAGTTTGCAAGGTAACAGCTGCTTGCTGGATTTCTTTGTGCATTGCTCGAGCCTACGCGGTGAAAATTAGGTCCTTGCCAGGACAAGTGAAGGCACATTCCACCCGATCTATGGCTGCGTCAGCTGCCTTCTGGTCTAGGGTGTCTCTGAATGATATCTGCTCGGCAGCTACTTGGTCCTCATCTCATACCTTCATTTCTCATTACAAGTTGGATATTGTGTCTTGGAACAGAGCATCCTTTAACTTTGCGGTGCTCTGGAATATCCTTCCATGAGGGCCACCCAGGAATCTGTGGTAGCTGGGGACTCTGTCCCACAGGTTGAAAACCAAATGAAGTAAACTACTTCAGATAAAGAAGTTACGTACTCACCATAATGTTCCATCTGAGTAGTTGTACTTCATTTGTCTTCAGCCCCCCCCTTCCGCCTGACCTTATCATGGATGCAGTCTGCATTTAGCTTTGCATAAAGTGTGTGGCCCTTGACTCTGTCTAGGCCTGGGAGTGTCATGGAGATTCTTGTTTATGATAAGGTGATTTTGGGTCAGGTATATACCTCTTAGGCAGCAAACCTGATCTGAAGGGAGACAGGGGGGGGCATTATGTGTAAGGGGAGGAGTCTGGAGCTCGGATCTATAGCTGGAAAATGCGTCAGTGTCGGATCTGATGTGTATCCGAAACCCACAGGTTGAAGACAAATGAAGTACAACTACTCAGATGGAACGTTATAGTGAGTACATATCTTCTTTTTTTATCAAACTTCTGACATTTTATTTCTTACTGACTTTATGTGGTCTCGTTCTTCATTGATCTTAGTATGTCTGTTTCTATTAAATAAAGCAACTCTTCCCTTAGATCATGTTCTTGTAAACCAAGGACACATTCTTTGTTCTCCATTTCTACAGAAAGTTCCAGCACATCTTCCTGTGGTATAGTCTCTTCATTTTCAACCTGTGTCGTCCATTGCTGTTTTATATGGGAGCGCACTGGCCTGTCACTCCACAGCATTGACTGTGCCAAATTTGTCACAGTTTCCTGTTCCTGTCCTTGATGTGCAACTCCAATTGAACCTTTGTTCTGGATTCCTACTGAGGGCTCCAAAGTATCTTTATATGGGAACTGATCAGCTGCTTCCCACTCCACTTGTTACTCAGTTTGGGGACTCATTCTTCTGTCATGCTGTGATGTTACCAGAGTGAGAATTTCCTTCACTCCAGTATCTGTTTCTTTAACTTCTCCATTACTAATCCTCTTTTGTACTTTCCCCCTTTTTCTTATTTTTTGTATTGTAAAATTTTACATATCCAGATGCCTTTGCCTGTATTTGTCTTCAAATATTTTGGTGCTTCTTTTTTGTGTTGATTAGTTTTGCTTTCTCCTTTGCATAAATATTGCACCATATTAAATCTCTCTTTCCTATGTCCATATTTAATTTATATACCTTTGAAAAAATCTCTAGATTGTTTTTTATATTCACACTTCCTCAGTGGCTTCTTTTTCCAAACTGCCCAAGGTTTCTTGGTCTATATAATGGTATTCATGGATCTTTTGTCAGCTTTTCATGCACAAGTATTTTTCTTTCCTCTAATTTCTTTTTTTTTAATAAGCAAACATCTTTATTAAAAATCACATATGACATAAGCAATCATATATTTATATAAATGAAAACCAACCATATTGACATAATTTTAGTTGCAGACATTATACTTCACAAACCATACTGACATAATTTTAGTTGCGAACATTATACATCACTTATAATCTATCCAGTCATCGTTGGTCAGACATTACATAGCTCATTCAAATCCTGCGTCTTCTGAACCTCGTTCCTCCTCAGCTTGTATTTTTCCCACAATTCACATTTTTCTATGTAATTTGCTCCTACCTTTTCAAATGATCCCAATTCCAGTTGTTTTATCTCTTTTACTATATTCTCTACTTCTAGTAAAGTTGGTTTAGACTTTGATTTACGTTTTCTAGTAATTTCTTCTTTTGCAGTCACCATAATTATCAATTATTAATTCATTGTAAATGTAGAGATTATTATATCATGTTATTTAATTATTTATATATATACATAATTTATATGGAGTAATAAAGTAGGAGTTTTCATTGTATATTTATATATTTGTGAATTACATTCATTTATATATAACAGTTATTTACATTATATACTTTACTTTACATCAAGTCAAATATACATATATACATATACATTCGTATTTTTATATTTTTATGTATATGCCAATTAATAAGGGCAGGATGGAAGTCTTTTTTGATTTTTGTGATATTTATTTTATATATGTATTCACATTTTTATATAATTTTTTACATTTTTTTACATTTATATTTACATTTAAATGTGATTTTGTTAGTTTCAATGTACCTTTTTAAGAGAAACAATTAATTCAAGAATTCATTATTGATTAATTGGTTTCAATGATTGTATATAAGACTATGCTGGGTGTAACTAAATTGTAAGACTCTGATGATACCAGGTTTTCTGGTGAAAGCGCTCAGTCATTGTGTTTGTGGATTAAACTGCTTCCTACCACTGCTTGTGGTCTTAGCCTTATTGTCACCCTCATCCTGTGGTGGACCTGCTTGTGTTTTACCATAATTAGACTCAGCGAGGCCTTACTTTGTCTAGGCAATTCCGCTTCTGTATCATAGCTCAAAAAATGTCCTTAGTTACAACTAATTTGCTCGTCCAGTATCTTTGACAGAGCAGTTTGCCAACTCCTCACACTCCCAGAAAATATGTTCTCAGTTACCTGTTTCTTCCCCATCACACCTCCAACCTTTGCTGTCTACCTGAGGAAAAATTCTTTGGAGACTACTTGGGGTATAAGAATACCTATGTAAATACATCCAAGCAAAGATTCTAAATCTTCTAGACTTTGTTGTATATTTGGAAGACATGCATATATCCCCCCAATGTCTCTTTGTGAATTGCTTATCCAGTCTTTCTTCCCTATCCTTTCTAACCTCCTCTGATTGAGTCTTCTAGTTTTATTTTACATTTGTTGACTGGGCTAGTCTAACTGGATATATGTCCATTTTCAGTAGAGACCCGAGGAAACAAAATCACATACACAAAAATTAATGTATACAATGAACATTGCAGGTGCAGTACAGAGAATAATCAAAGAGGTCATTCGTTCATAACATAGTGCAAAATATACAGATACAATTAGTACAATACAAAATGTAGTTGCAGTACATCATAAAGAAAAAGATGGCAGCTGAATTCTACAATATATTAGTATACAAGTAGCCATAAATAAAATGTAGGAGATGAAATTATACAATATATTAGTAATAGTCTACTTAATGAGATTCTGAAGATGTAAGTAGTAGTATAGAAGGACAAGTTAAGTTGTTATTAAGAAAAGGAACTTGATTACTGAGACGAGGAGGATAGTTGAACCAAGTAAGAAGAGCTAGTTGATCAGTCAGGTTTAGTACAGTGGCACAACCAGTGTGTTCTGAGGAAAAGTTTCAGTTTGGTTTTAAAGAGTGATATAGAGGGAAGAGAGGAATGTTCGTTAGGAAGAAGGTTTCAGGATTTTCCAACAGTATTAGAGAAAGAGTCCCAAGCCCTGTTGTTTGATTTACAAATATTTACAAGAAGTTTGTGATGATCGTAAGGTCTTTAGATTGTTGTAGGGGGTAATGAGGGTAGATAGTATAGGGGTATTGGTAGGTTGGTAAAGGGTTTTATGGGCAATGGTCAGTTGGTGGAATTTAAGCTGATTTTGTAATTCAAGCCATCCCAGTTGCTTTAGATTAAAGCAGTGGTGGGTTCTGAAAGGGTTACCTGTAGCAAATGTGGCTATGTTATTGTAGGAGTTTTCCATTTTATTAAGGTTGTTTTTAGTGAGATTAGTATATATGGGTGAGGCACAGAGGACAGTAGAAATTAGATGGGTGTGAGCAATAGTTATTCTAGCTGCAGGAGAGAGGAAGGGTTTGATCCTGTAGAGAGAGCCTGGTTTACTATTAACAGATTTTAGAGTATTGTTAATATGAATGTTGAAGTTAAGGTTGTTATCTATGGTGATACCTAGTAGTTTGGTAGTTGGATCTGGGGATATGAAAGTACCATTATTGGATGCTACTGTGAAGTCTCTTGGGGGGGACTTACAAGTAGGAGTAAGAAGGAGGAGTTTTGTTTTTTTGGGGTTCAGAAAGAGACAGTGCTGTGCAAACCATTGTTCAACTGTGTTAAACACACTTTGGGTAAGGGAGTGAAGTTCAGATATAGATGTGGCTGAGCATATAAGTGTGGAATCCTCTGCATATTGTATGCATGTAGCTTGGAGGATTGCTAGGTGAAGGTTGTTGATAAATATAGAAAACAGGAGAGGTCCTAATATGGACCCTTAATGTTAACAGGCAGATGGGTAGATAGAATGTTATGCCAAAGTACAGCCTGTTGTCTGTTATCTAAGTAGGACTGGAACCATTTTATAGCTAGTGCATCTAGTGACAGGGATTTGAGGATATTTATAAGTATCTGGTGATTTACCCTATCCAAATGCTTTAGACAGATCTATAAACACTGCAGAGGAAAGCATATTGAGGTTACGGTTTTTGTTAATACAGTCAGTAAAGGAAAGGAGGGCAATAGTAGTTCTATGGGAAGGTCTGAAACAATGTTGAGAGTTTGAAAGTAAGTTATTTTGGATTTGGTGGTCTAGCAATTGTCTGTGGATGCATTTTTCCATTATCTTTGCCAAGGGAGAAAGTAGGGCTATGGAACGGTAATTGGAGAGTTCAGTAGAGTTCCCACGCTTGTGAAATGGGATAATATGGGATACTTTCCAGATTTTAGGTATGTGTCCTTCACTGATGGTTCTGTTGATGAGAATGGAAATGGGATAGGCGATGGATTTGGCTGCCCTTTGTAGATATTCAGAAGGTAGTTGGTCTGCTGAAGGAGTGCACGGTTTCAGTTTTTGGATAAGGGTAAGAATATATGTTGTTGGGACTGGTTGGAAGAGAAATGAAGGGGGATAGGTTAGAGTTAGAGTTGTATATAGTTAAGTTCTGAGTCGATAACTGACTGGCAAGAGTTTGAATGGCCTCAGTGAAAAAGCTATTAAAGGCATTAGCAGTCTGCTTGGAATTCTCCTGGTCTGTGCCTTGTGGGTTTGGTGTGATGGATTGACCTGGGTGTAATAATTGATTAATACTCGCCCAGAACTTTTGTGGTTTATTATGGAGAGTCTGCTGGAATTGTAGGTAGTAGTTTCTTTTGTCAGACAGTATAACTTTTTTAGTTTCATTTCTCAGCTGTCTGAAGTTGTGTTGGTCTACTGAGTTTTTAGTTAAACAAGATTTATTCCAGTATTTATTTCTGAGATGGATTTTTTGCCTGGTTTCTTTTGAAAGCCATGGGGCAGATTTAGTTCTCATTCTAATAGAGCGGGTTGGTGCATGGTGGTCTAGTATGACTAGGAAGTTAGAATTAAAGTAATTAACAGCTTCCTCCAGTGTGAGGTATTTTAAGGGAGACCAGTTACATGCTCTTAGTTCTCTCTGGAAGAGATTGGGGTTGAAGTTTTTCTTGGTTCTAATTGTCCTAGATATGGTTGAATTAGGTAGATTGGATTTAAGCCTGATGATGTAGGTTAGTGAGTGGTCACTTACATCATCAGGGAGGGTTCCAGCTTCATATGTCCGGGGATAATTATTTATGAGAATCCAATCTAAGGTACTTTCTTTCTTGTTAGGCTTGTGTATCCTAGTAGGGGAGGTAATGGTTTGAGAAAAAACAAAAAGGTTAATATGGCTGTTAGGCTGGATACTGCTACAACACTTCCAATCAATGTTAAAATCACCTAGTATTATGGTTTCCTGGGGTAAATTTTGGGATAACCAACAAAGGATATTTTCTATGGTGACAGTGTTATTACCAGGAGGAAGATAGATACAGATAATATAGATGGATTTGAATGTGTTAAGTTGAAGCTTGGTAATAAGAATTTCAGCGTTGGAGTCTCATGCAATATTTTGTATGTTCTACCAGTTATTCTTTTTAACAGCAGCTTCTGTTTTTGATTCTAAAAACTGTACCAGTGCTGGTCTTTCACTTAGGATCCCCGTTTCTTTCCCTTTGCCTAGACTCTATCAGCCCTTGATAAGGAAGGCACTCTCTAGCCTGCATTCCAAATAAATTCTTGGCCTCTTCCCATTATGTTACCTTTCCTGCCGTCTCTCTAGTGATTTGGTCCCAATACCTTGATTTCTTAGCCAGTTTTCTCCAATAAATTCTAGCCCCCTCTTGCCTGTTGTCTATATCCCTAATTGCAGTCATCCCTATCATCAGAATCCCTTTCTCCATTCCCATGTTAGCTTAGTTTTTAGAATGCTTTTTGTCACTTTGTGAACATAATATTCTGTATGGTTATTGTTATTCTCTTTAAGGATCTGCATCAAAAATCCCAGTCTCTCCTTGTTTCTTGAGCTTCCCCCCTGTTTCATCATCATCCCTTTCCACTTTTTATTATAGGTTTCTGCTTGTGCTGTTTATAGAAGCTTTAACTGTGTAGCTCTGAAATATCCCTTCAAATCAGGTAATCTCAAACTGCCCTGTTAAGTTCTCTAATTTCTTTCTTAATCTTTTTGTATAACTTCTATCCAGAAATTCTGGGCTTCTTGCATAATAGTAACAGTACGTAATTTCTTTCTTATTCTCAATAGTCTACTTTGTCGTCTTTATGGCTGTTTTTTGGCCTGTCAGTTTTTGTGGACTTCTACTTTGTTCTACAATGGGGGGGGGGGGCATCCTCCCCCTGAGCATGGCCTAACCCCATTGTAGGAATGTTTTCATTTCTTGAGGCTTCTACACTGTCATTTTTCCAGTCCTGGCATCAGTGTGCTTACCAGGATTGGGTGCTTTTTTATCCTGGGACTCATGCACACAGCTGTCTTTTTTAACCTACTTCTGTCCATGATATGTGCTTTATAAAGTAGTCTATATATATTTTGTAAAAACAGGGTCCACCTCATGAAAGTACTCACCAAGACAAGGAAGAATTCAATTCCAACAATGCTATTCTCATGTGCTTGCTGATTTTATCATCTCTCCATATGTCCCCATATTATACTCTTTTAGAGGAATATTTTGATTATACCTTACCGGGGCTTTGCTTCTCTTTCTTTGTTACTCCTTCCAAACTGTGTCTATTTCTTTTGTTGCACTTATTTTAAAATGTGTCATTTGGTTGAGTATCTACTGATAGAAGACACTGGAGGAAGTATCTGATGGCTACTTAGGAGTGAAAGAGAAACAGAACTCATTAATCTTAATTTGGAGCATCTCTTTCAGTGTATGTGCTTCCAGAGATGTCTCCCATTGCAGACACTTTTTGTCATCAGATATATAAGCATTTTTAAACTGTGCATCTCCAGCAGTCCCATCTTGTTACTAGTTTACATGTAAAGTGGATGGTACCTGCATTTCCCAGTTCTTTCCCTACTGTAGAGCAGTGTTCGTTTTTGTTCAGTGTTAGTGGCATCTCTTTTTCTGGGATCCCATATTTTCCTTTTTAATCATTACTTATTATAGTCTACCCAAAGGCTGAGTTATGGCTTTCTTTTTCAAAAGAAGTGGCTCCTCAGTTTCAGACTGTTACAAAGTTAGTTGTGGAGAGTTGCCTACAAATTCTCGTGGCTGTTTTCTTTTCCAGGATCAAGATGGTTGTACAGTAATTTATTTCTGATGACATCAGTGCATGACAGAAGGCAGCCTGTATATTAGCACCTTCTTATAAGGTATTATGGTAGTTGAATTTCTGTTTTGTACATGGAAGCAGGTAAATGCTAAACTCTTCATCACAGTATGTCCACAGTCCTCATTCAAGGAGGGCAACGTATGGGGAAAACTTTCTTCTGCATAAGATGACAGACCCTAAAGGATTATCACTCTACTGTTAACCACCTACTGCTAGACTTGAAATTGTTGCAATCTCTGACCCAGGGTTTAGGTGGGATAAAGTGAAAGGATGGGTAACATTGAAACCAGGAAGATAAGCCTTGTAATATTGTGGATATACAGAGGCAGAGTCATGTTGGGCAGAAGGTGGGTATTAAATTTATCAAGTGAATAAAATGGATTATTCATAGGTTCATAGGTAGGTACTAGGCTATCAGCCCAAGGGCCTATGCAAGCCTAGCCAACAAGGTTCCCTGGCTTACGCCACCCAAGAAAGTTATTTTCCTGTGCCACTGACGAGCAGAGACACAGAAGTGATCCCTGGGGTGTATTTCCTATTTCCCATCCACTCATCAGGATTTTTCTTGAAGAGTGCTAATGAAGAACTTTGCTTGACATAGATGGGTAGCCTGTTCCAGAGTATGGGAAGTCACTGGGCTAGGAATCTATCCCTCCAGCATGTCCTGTTTATTGTGGTGACAAGGTTTAGGTCCCTAGAGCGTGTAGCTCGGAGGGATTGGGATTTCTTTAGGCATAGCATGTCCAACAGCTTTGAGTTTGACATAGCTTTATATGTTAGGCAGAGATCACCTCTGAGTTGGCGATATGCTACGGAGTAAAGCTGGAGTTTTTTGAGGCGGTCAGTGTAGGGCATTTGTTTGAGTCCAGTAATCCTCTTTGTGAGGTACTTCTGTGGCCTTTCCAGCTGCTGCAGATGTCTTGTGAGGTACATTCCAAAAGGGGCATTGTACTCTATAATAGGTCTAGTGAGTGATGAGTAGAGGGTAACGATGACCTCTTTTTTTCCTGGACGAGAACCCTTTTATGATGAGGTGTGCCACGTAGAAGGACTTCCTGACTACTGTGGTGATGTGATTATCAAAGGAGAGACTACTGTCCACCTGGGTCCCAAGGTCTCTTATTACACATTCGGTGGTAAGTAGATTGCTGCCTATGTGGTAGTTCATGGGTACAAAGTTTTTACCAAAGGGGATGACACTGCACTTTTTGGCATTGAGCTTGAGGCCATGGCTCTGACACCAGGCATCTGTCTCAGAGAGGCCCTTCTGTAGGATGTTCACATCATTTGGGGACTTGACTATGGCTCCTAGTTTGCAGTCATCTGCGAACTTCATTAGCCAGAGGCCTTCTGTCTTAGCCTGTACTTCAGAGAAGTATATACCAAACAGGAGTGGTCCCAGGACGGAACCCTGTGGTACTCCACTTGTCACTGGTTTGAGGTCAGATTTGGAGTCTGCAACTTTTACAGTGTGGGATCTGTCAGTGAGCCAGTTCGCAACCCATCTTGTGACCTAGGGATTTATGCCTAGTTTATTGAGTTTAGCTGTAATTCCAGAATGGGGGATGGTGTCGAAAGCCTTGGCGAGGTCAAAATAGGCTGTGTGAACCACTTTACCCTCATCTACGGCTTTGGTGACTGCCTCAAAGAAGTTGATCAGGTTCAGGAGGCATGATCTGCCTTTCACAAACCTGAACTGGGTGGGATCCAGAGTTTGGAGGTTACCAATGTCTTTGTTTGAGTTCCATGATGATATGTTCCATGGCTTTGCAGACCAGGCTCGTCAGGCTAATAGGTCTATAGTTCCCGGGATCAGTGGTGGCTCCCCCTTTGTGGAGTGGGATAACTGTTGCTGTGCGCCATTCAGTGGGCACAAAGCCTGATGCGAGGCTGTTATTTGAACATGGTGCTTCACGTGATAAAACCCTGCATTGTGTCAGGGCAAAAGCACTTGTGTGGAACTTGATTGCAATAAATTAACTGTGAGCTGTTTTCTGGTGTGCCCGAACAGCTTTTTCTTTTATTGGTTACTATTTGCATTTTTTTCTGCAGTTTATGTAATTTAGAGGAAAAAATAAAGTCAGATGTGCTCAGAGCTGTTTAAAATAAATATAACATTGAAGAAATATATCAGATAATAAATGGCTGGAAAAATGGAAGAAGCTTATCGTTCATCTGAATAACTTTAAAAACTGCAAAAAGCAGAGGTTGAAATGAAGAAAAGGCAGGTGGAGTGTAAGACTGCTCAGTCAGAGCTTTTTAAAAAATAGTACAATTAGAGTGGGCAGAAAAAACTTGATTTTTGCTATACAGAGAAAGTGGAAGGAACAGACTATATTCATTTTATGAAAGCACAAATAAGTAACTGGACTGGCATTTTGCAGCAGGGTTTGTTAATTGAAAAGGGCACATTTTCAGTATGCTTCAAACCTAGCCATGAGAATGCAGATGAGCTGTATTAGTAAAGATGCAAGCATACCAGCAGAAAGAGTTTATCCTGACAAAACTGTGGTAGATGGTCAGAATATTAAAAATTAGAGATGGTAGAGTGTTTGTAGAAAATTATTATTCACTGTACACCAGACAGAAGAGAATACATTTTTCCCAGCAATCGGAGACTCTCAAGAGGCAGGTGTGAGATTCAAGCTGCTGTATCTGGCTGTCTTCAGAATATTTTTTTCCTGGAGGATCCAAGTCCTTTTTTGATGCAGAACAGGCTAATGAGAAAATACAAAAATGTGTCCAACAAAAAAGTGATCCATCAAACAGAAGGGGACTCTGTTTCTCATTCTTCTAACAGTGAAGTTCATAGAGAGACATTGCTAGTGAAACCTTTTCCAATGTTCCAAAGGAAAATGCTAGAGAGACAGAAGAAAGCACAGGAGTTGACTAGAAAAATTGGGAGTACCTTGGACTTTGAACCAATATCTGGGCTTGGGAGATGGAAATTAACAGGAAGATGATGAACAACACTGAAATTAGTGAATATATGTGAGATTATAAAGCATCAATCATATTTGTGAAATATGGCCTTACAAGAAAAAGGGACAGAAAGATTAGATTTTTGTTGACTTTATTAAACTTGTGGAAGGGAGTGACCTGCATCTAATTCACTTCATTCCATTAATGTTTGGAAGGACAATAAAAGGGAAAAAGAAATCAAATTTTGTTCTCAACAGTATTTGTATAAAACATTTTATGATACAAACTGCATTTTATGTAGTAAAGCATTTTTGGCGATAGTTGTGTGCCAAAGATCTTGAAGTAAACAAGTATTTTTTTTCTCTAATAGTTTTAAGAAGTGTAGGCATTACAATGTAAAAAGAGAAGCAAGACTGGACAAAAACACATTTAAGTTAATAGGCTGTAATTTTCAGGTATAATGTACAGTTGAAATGTTTTCTTTTAGTTTTTGCATAGATTATTTGCAAAAAAACATTGAAAAAGCAACAATGTAATAGAAAAAAGAGAAAAATTCAACATTCGAAGCCACAAATCCGCCGATGAAATGACCAAAATTCCTGTATAAAATCCAAACTTCTTTATTGCTTCACAAACAACATTAAGTGCTTTCACCCACTGAATGTGGGCTTCTTCAGAACAATTGGCTGATAAAAATTACGATTTAAATAGTGAATTAGGCACCAAGAAATGACTGTGTAATCCACATTAAAGTGAAAACACTCATTCCAAATGCCATTCCAAACTGAAAAATACATTTCATAAACCTAATAACCAAAACTTGTAAAATGATCATATTTATAAATATAAAACCTATTTACATAATGCATGTATCAGAAAGGGTTTTTTTTTTTAAATAAATATTTGAAAAACAAACCACCCATAAATAAATTCTATACACAAAAAATACTTGTTGACTAGTGTGATACATACTACTCAAACAACCAAACAGTTACAGTGAAATTGTTTTATAACTAAAATTAGTTTGATTGTTATATGATCATTCAAACCTGGTGGTGTTGAAGCATCCGTAAAGAGTTGCCACTACACTTCCTTATATCCAAGAGTGGCCTTATAATTGCCCCCCCTCGGATTGAGTTTAATATTTTCTGAAATGGCAAACCTAAAAGTATGTGTCTTACCACACTTATCTATATGCCTGTACAAAGCATTGTTGGAATCTTTCCTCCTTATACTATATAGGTGATCATAGATGCATTTTTTTAAGGCATCTTTCTGTCTTATCTATATAGTATCCAGAACATGTAGTGCACTTCGCCAAATATATCACCAATTTAGAGTTACAATTGCCTTGTCTAAACCTAATAACGATATTATTAACATTATCCAATATAATAGTTTCATCTTCCATTATGACATGGCATTGTTTGCAAGCCCCACACTTAATGGTGTGCTTATTATTGTTAATAATGTTCAAATCCCTTCTTACACTACCTTGCTCTAAATGTTTCTTAAAATTACGACACATTTTATACACAAATGTTGGCTTTGTACCCACAGTATCTATTATATCTTGGTCTGCCAATAGTATATTCCAATTGTTGATTAATATTCTCTTAATTTTATGTACCTGAGGACCATATTCAAGTATACATGCACACTGATAGTTGTCTGTCATAATCTCTACTCATTTTTCCTTATTAGGGAAAATAGTCCCCTTCTGAAGCGCACCTAATAGGGGCGGATATTTAGAGCTCCATTCCTGAATAACATATTGTATTACATTAGACATCATTTCCCTGCTGTACCCCCCTCTCCTTAAATAACTCAGGAATGAAATCCAATTCCTCAATCATATCTGCATACCTGGATGTCATGTGGGCTGCTCTAATGCATTGCCCCTTGAAAATATTATACATCTGTTTTCTAGGATGATTACGAGTGTATTCCAAATAATCGTTGGAAAATGTGCTTTTTATATATATATATATATATATATATATATATATATATATATATATATATATGATATTTAAATCCCTTTCCATCATTGGATGTGAGTGTATCCAAGTAAGCAATCCCTTCACAGCTGATTGAATGTATAAATCTAAGATATTCACTACTAGACTTCAAATATGTAATGAAGGAGTCTAATTCGGCTGGACTACCATCCCATAGGATGTAGATGTCATCCAGAAATCCATAGTAGTGGCTCACATGTTGGAAGAGGGTGCTTGGGAAAATAACAGACTCTTCCCAATCCAACATGACCAGGTTGGCAAAGATGGGGGCACAAGCATCCCCCATCACTACCCTCCTGCTCTGTCGAAAATGTTCACCCTCAAAAAAGATGTAATTGAGATCAACACGATAGACATACACTCCATGATCAGACATATCTTATCCCATCCTACATTACTGTATTTTCTAATACTGTTACAAAATGCTTCCAATCCAACCTCCTTTGGAATACATGAAATGTGGTCAATGACATCAGTGGTCAGAAATGTATACCCTTCCTTCCATACTTCTGTGGGAAAATTACCCAAGAACTCCCAAGAGTCCTTTACCATGTGTGGAATATTACCATAGATGTGTTTCAACCATGTATCAATAGCTACCCCTAAGGGGTACGTTTTGGAATGACTACCAGAAATGATGGGTCAGAAGGAAGGATCATTTAAATTTTTATGCATCTTAGGAATACCTTCCAAAGTGGCTAATTTAGGATATTCAACCTTAAAAAAATTATATACATCCACTGTAATCCTATTGTCAATCAGAAACTCTTATGTATATGAGACTATATGTTGGTAGGCAATGTTAATTTCATTGATGGATGCAGTTTCATAATTACTCGACTGTTGAAGAATCTCATACATTTTGTTAGTGTATTCCAAAGCATCATAAATACCCCCCCCCTTGGCTTCATGACACAAATGTTAGAATCTTCTTTTAAATCTTTTAATATTTTTATCTCATCATCACTAAGGTTACAAATAGTTTTACCAGTCCTTGCTTTGTTTTGAAGTTTGTATATTTCCTTAAAAACCTGTTTCTCATATACCTCAACATATGGATGCATGGGAGGTATACATGTACTTTTTTTCTTCAACATAGATACGAATCCAGGTGCAGAATTATTAACGATGTTAGGCCTATCCTTAAACATGATAGTTAAGTTAATCTTCAGAAAAAGCTTAATTCCACAAAGACAATCAACCAGCTGGAAGCAAAATGTGAGGATGTATTTCATCCCTCTGGACAATAAATCAAAATGCACTGTGTTCAAAATCAAGCTAGAATAATTATAAATTTTAAAATTGTTGAAACAATGTATAAACCCATCAACTGTAATCATATTCCCCCTAATGACCTCACCTCTATCATCATAATTTACCAATATCTCTCTTTCCTCCAATATTTATTCTTGTGTTGTCCATATTTGGGATGTTGGTTGTCCTGTCTCCATCCCCCTCCCTTTTGCCATTGCATTTGTTGTTGCTGTTTCCAGCCCCTCTGAAATTTTAATCTATCATTTACATGGCATGTCTGTGCCTCACCATGATATGTGTTCGGCTCCTTGGACCAATTCATCTGAGAAAATCCCTTAGCTTTATGATAACCGTTGTGTTTCTTATCGTTCCATGCGTATGCTTGATCATATTTATACTGTGTAACATCTCTAGTAATCTTTTTACATTTTTTTATAATAACTTTTTTGTATCTTCTTTTCTGCAAGATAAAACTGTTTATCATATAACTTCTTCCATTGCTTGAACAATAAATCATTAGTAATCTTATGAGTAAGTTCTTCAGCTTCATGCATGGTCATACAGAGTCTCTCATCATTGAGTTTAATCAATAATTTTATGTAATTGAACCCGAACTGATTAAATAACTGATTAAATTCACTCCTATTCTTTTCTGTAAAACTTGCACCCATTGGTTGCTTGAAAAATCGCAATCCCATGGGTACTATTTCTAATGTTAAACACTTATTTAAATACACATTATCCAATTTGAAACGATTTATGGCATTCAACTTTTTTCCCAAAAGATAAATGTAATCTCTTAAAGTAGCATCAGGCAAAACATTTTCTTGAGTGTCATTAGCCTTTCCCTGTTCATATCTGTCAAAATTGCAATTCATTGTAAAAACATTTGTAAATGAGTTTCATTTAGTCCACTACTATTGACTGCTTTATAACTGTGCCCAGTATTAACACATTCTTTAACAGTACCTTTATTGTGTTTGGTGGCATTCCCTGCCACATTGGAATACGTTTTTATCTGTTGAACTCTTTCAGGTTTAGTGCCAATCCGTTTGGCCTCTTCCTCATAGTCATAAAAAGAAAAATCAAATGTAAATTCAGATGAATTCAATTTGCTGCTGTCTCATGGCTCAAACTTGAGCCCATGTTTTAGGAAGGTCGATCACCGGACTTCTTCTAAACCTGGATCTCTGGCCATTAAGAATCTCCCACGACTGCGAACAATCAATTTGAACAGTTGGCAATTGTTGAATATCCTTCGACAAGTTGGAAATATCGGGGGACACCTTCATCTGATTGTCCCTCTGAAAACCATCCTACTTCGAGCCATTACCGTTGACTAAATCAGCTGTTGATGAAATTCCGATAATGGAAGTGATAGAAACATCCACCTGTGTCTTACCTACTGCATTGCAACCAGCAGTAGTAAATAATTCAATGAGTATGCTCACTTCTCCTCTAAGTGTAATGTCTACAGCCTGAAGTTTGTGCATATCATCTCTCCCTAAAAACGATGATACAGGAGAGCCATCATCAGTGACATCCATGGCTGACAACAACAGAATGCGAAAAACGTTGAAAAAGCAACAATATAATAGAAAAAAAGAGAAAAATTCAATGTTGGAAGCCACAAATCCGCCGATTAAATGTCAAATTCCTGTATAAAATCCAGACTTCTTTATTGCTTCACAAACAACGTTAAGCGCTTTCACCCACTGAATGTGGGCTTCTTCAGAACAATTGGCTGATAAAAATTACCATTTAAGTAGTGAATTAGGCACCAAGAAATGACTGTGTAATCCACCCTTAAAGTGAAAACACTAATTCCAAATGCCATTCCAAACTGAAAAATACATTTCATAAATCTAATAACAAAATGCTGTAAAATTATCATATTTATAAATATAAAACCTGTTTACATAATGCATGTATCAAAAAGTTTTTTTAAAACAACTTTTTTTAAAATAAATGTTCTCAAAAAAACTTTTACCTAAAATAAAACTACCCATAAATAAACTCTATACACAAAAAAATACTTGATGTTGACTAGTGTGATACATACTACTCAACAACCAAACAGTTACAGCAAAATTATTGTTTTATAACTAAAATTGGTTTGATTGTTATATGATCATTCAAACCTGGTGGTGTTGAAGCATCCGTAAAGTGTTGCCACCACACTTCCTTATATCTAAGAGTGGCCTTATAATTGCCCCCCCTCGGATTGAGTTTAATATTTTCTAAAATACAAGCTGGTAACAACTCCCGAAAATCCACTTGAGATGGCAGTCCGTCTCCGTTATGTTGAACCAGACTAGAAGTGAAACTGGACCCGAACAAGGGTTAAAATGATTTATTCAATTAAAAAATCACAACGATAAATCGCATAAGTGTATGGTTAAGTGCTTTCATCTGCTGAATGCAGACTTCCTCAGAACACTATACGAACAGATCAGAATCAATTTTAAAAACTTTTTGGCGCCAATTTTTTTAAAAAGACACTCTGCTCAGATTAGCTGAATTAATTTAAAGCGCCAGTACATGTATAATAAATATCATTCATACATGACTTGCATCTTCATATTTCACCATTATAGAAATTCTTTTAAAAATACAAAAATTTAAAAGTAAGCAACTTAAAAGCATGTATGCTTTGGCTAAAAATAATCTGCAATATGATGCCATCTAACAAGATGACAAAACCAATCTACAATGCATGCTATATACAATATAATGCAGTAAATAAAAAGAAAAACTAATGGGGAACATTTTATACAAATACTTTTCAAACATCCTAACAGCCACCTTCATCACTAATAACAATAAAAATATAAGCTTAAT
Organism: Protopterus annectens; assembly: GCF_019279795.1. Classification (NCBI taxonomy): domain Eukaryota; kingdom Metazoa; phylum Chordata; order Ceratodontiformes; family Protopteridae; genus Protopterus; species Protopterus annectens. The sequence goes on from NC_056732.1 coordinate 1,647,604,257, forward strand.
CTATAGTAACTGCAAGAAAGGTTTAATAGAAATAAAATCATTGATGCCAGGATTTTTTGTGGCATCAGTCAAAATTTGCCATGCACTCTCCCTATGTAAAAGGCAGTACAGGATGCACATTTGGCTAAATATACTATTTTTTGCTTTGTAATTACCCCCCCCCCCCCCGAGGGATGATATTCACTTGATCTATTATGGCAAATATAAAACTATATGTCTCTCCATTCTTGCTAATGTGTCTATACAGAGCATTCTTCGTATCTTTAACCCTGATCCTGTACAAATGCTCATATATCCGCTTCCTAAACTGCCTTTCAGTTTTTCCTATGTAAAAGGCAGTACAGGATACACATTTGGCTAAATATACTATATTTCTACTGTTACAATTTCCTTTCCTAAACTTAACATACGTTTTATTAATATCATCCAATTTGCATCCACTAACTTCATTAATGACATAACACTGTCTACAGGATCCACATTTTCTAGTATGTGTGCTCAGACTTTTACCACCTATGTTCTTTGTCATTCTCTTGTTTAACTTTTTAATATTCATACCCATTTTATAAACGAAACATGGTCTTTCTACCTCCTTTTTTACTTCAACTATCAGGGTATTCCAATGTTTATATATAATGTTTTTAATCTCGTTCACATGGGGAGAATATGTCGATACACACACTATTAAACTCTGACTCCACTATATTGTTAGCTCAAGTATTTTTTTCCCCATTCCTTTATAACATAAGACAAAATATTTTCTAATATGGCAAACCTAAAGGTGTGCGTCTCACCACACTTATCTGTATGCCTGTACAAAGCATTGTTGGAATCTTTCCTTTTTATACTATATAGGTGATCATAGATGCATTTTTAAGGCATCTTTCTGTCTTACCTGTATAATATCCAGAACATGCAGTGCACTTTGCCAAGTATACCACCAATTTAGAGTTGCAATTGCCTTGTCTAAACCTAATAATGGTATTATTAACATTATCCAATATAATTGTTTCATCTTCCATTATGACATGGCATTGTTGGCAAGCCCCACACTTAGTGGTGTGTTTATTATTGTTAATAATGTTCAAATCCCTTCTTGCACTACGTTGTTCCAAATGCTTCTTTAAATCGTGACCCATTGTTTTGGGAGGCAAACATTTGACAACATTAGTAGAACAGTGATGATCCAGAGGGAAGCAGAATGTGAGAAATACTGCTGCAGTTGGTGGGTCTTGATGCAGAGAAAGCATTCAGCAAAGTAAGCAGGAGTTTTTAGAAGTACAGCAATGATTAAGAAGGCGGATATATGAGTTGGAGGCAAATGGGAGGGTTCCTGTCTGATAAGATGCGTCTTAACAGATGAAGTAGGCAGGCTAGTCCTCTTTCCCCTTTGTTTATTTGCATTATATTTAGTAGCATTGGCAAAGAAAATAAGGGATTTAGAAATTCAAGGATATAATTGCTATGATATTCAAGTAAAGTTTCCTTTATTTGCAGATATTATTTTGTACTCAGTAAAACCAGAAAAGGACATGTCAGTGTTGTGGAACATTCTGAGACAGTATGTAGTCTTTTCAGAATATAAAATAATGAAGACAAAACAAAGGGTATAGCTATAAACTGTGTACCCACACATGGATTAGCTCAACAATACCAATATTTATGGGGACGTAATAAAACAAAGTATTAAGTAGAATGGGTTTACAAGGATTCTGTTGTGGTGGCTAAGGATATGTGGGAAGAGACTTAACAAAAGAGAATAGAAAATCTGAGAAACTGGAAGCTCATTTTTACAGAGATGGATAGCAAGAAACAAGGAGTGAACATAAGTTTTTTAGTCCCTTTAGTTTTATATCAGGTTAGGCATATTTTTATCAACCAGAGGAGAAATTGTGGACAGAAATTATTAATGAGTTGAAGGATTTTATCTCGGAGTTGAATAGGGCAAGGATTAATTGGCATGAGTTGGTCCTTCCAATAGAACAACGTGGTTTTAGGATCATCTGATCTGAATGGATATTTAAGAGCTATGCAGTTGAGGTGCATGTTTATAACACAAGCAGAAAGCTATAATTCAAAGTTGAAGGGATAATTATTAAGTGGGGAGGGGAATTTAAGAAGTGAGGTGAGATTGGGGTTTTGGATGCAGGTCTTTATGGAGAATAACAGCAGCCATACAGAATGTTATATTTGTAAGGTAGCAGAAAGTATTCTAAGAACTAAGCCAACCAAAACTGAAGAAAGGAGATTCTTCTGATAGGGATGACTTCAGTTAGGAGTGCAGAGAGTAGGCAAGAGGGAGCTGAAATTTACTGGAGAAAACTGGCAAAGGAAAAAAGATATTGGGAGCAAGTAACTAGAGAGGAAAAGGGTATAGAGTGGGAACAGGCCAAGAAGACATTTGGATTCCAGACTGGAGACTATTAGAGATTGATATCAGAGTGCAGGCAAAGAGAAAGGTGTAGGGCAATCCTAAGTGAAAGACCTGCTCTAGTAGTGGTTTTAGTAGAATTGCAAATAGAAGCTGCTGTTAAAAATGAATAATTAGTAGGGCATATAAAGTATTGCCTGATAACTACAGGGATCAGTCAGAGGAGGTTAAAACGTATTGGGAAGATAGACTGGGTAAACAGTTCACAAGGAAGCAATGGGAGTACATGTGCATGGCTTCCAAATATGCAACAATGTCTAGAGGAGTCAGGATTTTTGCTTGAAAGTCTTTGTATGGGTATTTTGTATACCAGAAGCAGACTCCAAAAAAATTTTCCTCAGGTAGATGGCAGATGTTGGAGGTGTGATGGGGAAGAAAGTAACTAAGAACATATGTTTTGGGAGTGTAAAGAATTGGCAGACTTCAAATTCCTTAGAGAGTGCTATTTCAGAAATAAAGGGTAAGGAAATGGGTGTAACTAAGGAAATGCTTATTTTGATCTGGGATACAGGATCTGAATTGCCTAGACGTAGTAAGGCCTCATTAAGTTTAATTCTGGGGGCTGCCAAAAATCATTTACTAGAAAATGGAATTCAAGGTCTAAATCAACTGTGTTTGAAGCTGTGAATATTATCAGAGATAAAAGAAATGGAAGTGAGATCTTTAGAAAAGGGTAGGAGCAAATCACATAGAAAACATGGGAATTGTGGGAACAATACAAACAGAATAATTTTTTGGAGGAGGAGTAAGGTTTAAGGGAAGGAAGGAATTGGACAATTTATATAATATTGGGTTATAAATAATTGTATAAAAATATATATGTGATGCATAATGTTTGTAGTTTTGAACATATTAACATTGTTTTCTTTAATATAAATGCATGTTTGTCTTGAGTGATTAATTCAGTAAAGGTGTTAAAAATGCCTATTATTTCTTGTAGACAAGTCCTGATTACTTTTGTCGTTCTTCCTGTAGACTTTTCCATAAGTTTGCATTTGAGAAATAGTTGTGTAGAACTAAGTCTTGAACTATACCTTGTGGCCTACAACATTATAGCTATGAAAATGCACCTCCAGAGGTCCCTGTCTGAGCATTAGCAGCCATTTTCTAACCATTTAAACTGTCTTTCCTATGTTCCCTGTAGTTCTTAGAATTTTCAGCACTCACCTCGTGTAATAAATACAGTTTCTAGCCTTTTTCTGGTTCACCTGAATAATTTCCAGCATCTTCACTTCATTTCTGTCCCATTTGTAAAGTTCCAGTGGGTTAGTCGAGGGCCTTTTCAAGGTTCATAGGTTTAAGCCAGTGAAAATAAATTTATAACTGTTTTCATAGTATCATGTTTCAGAAAATGGAAGAAAAAACAGTTGCAAGTCCTCAGGTAATGTCACACAAAAGTTGTTTATTAATTGTTAGATATTATTCCACATAAACACGGTCGGTGTGTGTTTGGTCTGGTCAGTGTAGTAACTATGCAGTGTCTTTTTTTTTTTTTGCAACAATATTATGCTCTATGTCAAAGAAGTTTTCTTGATTTAAAATTAACCTAATACTGAGTACTTTTTTCTTGTTGCAGTGTACTGAATTTTTGTGATACATTTTATTGTAAGTGGATTGTGAGTTAAAAAGGGCTTTAGTGTCTTGATATCATCTGGAACCTCTTAAGTTGATTTCATCGAGGGCAAGTCAAATCGCATAGAAATTAATGGTTGAGAACTAAACTTTACCCCCTTCTACCCACACATAAGCATTTGCAAATAGTTTTTTTGATCCATGTGTGACACTGTCATTCTTATAGGCATAATGCTTTTCCCTGTAATTCTAAGGACTTTTCTTTTTGGGAAGTGGCAGTTTAATTCAGAAATGTTTGACTGGAAGTCATACTTCGTCTTATGTCACCTGTTTGCCATTTCCATCTGGCATTGTGCATTTCCATTGATGCAAATTTTATTTGCGTACTCTAAGCATTTCTGTCACCTTTTGGATCCAACCACCTCACATTAGCTTCCTAGCTACATCCCTACTCCTGAGAATTCCTTTATTGCTATGGCTAAATACATGGATCTTTTGCTTCTCCTGATTGTCATACTAAGTGGTTTGGATATCTTTTACAGTGATCTGGCAGCTTCCGTGCAAGCTTCTTTTCACTGTAAAGTACAGCAGGATGTGGTTACTCTAATGACAGATGTTTTGCTGTAGTTAATTACGGTAGTTTCATAAATTTGTAAAATGTCTGTCACTCTGTGGGCCTGAACTCCATCCAAAAAGTCCGTGTGCATTCAGATTACTTTTTTATAGAACTAAGCAAAGTGATGATGCATCACTTTTGACATTTTTTTACAAAATGCTACCTATGTGGATTGTAAATTCAGTACAGTGTATTTGCATAACAAACTGTTGTATAGACTGTCCTGTACAGTAGTTTACTATCGCTGAATGAAATTGTGCATCTGACATTACAGGGCATTATTCTTACCTTAATCTTTCCTTTCATTGCAGGAAGAAAAGCATGTTGCAGCCTTGCACAGAGTGGTTGAAGGGGAAAAGCAAGTGAATGCAGTTACTGTAACATCATGGGGAATACAAGTACTAAGTTTCGGAAGGCACTCATAAGTGGTGATGAAACCCTGGCCTGGCAGCTTTATGACAGTAGTCCTCAGCTGAGGGAGGCCCTTGATCCTAACAGCTCCTATGGTGAAGCATATCAGCACAACACTCCCATGCACTACTCAACACGGCATGCTATGACCAGACTGTTACGGTAAGAAACTTAAAAATCATCCGCTTTTAAATGTTTACTAATGGCTTCCTTACATTATAAGTACAGTGGATATGTGAATTCCTAAATAAAATCTTGGGACTCTTGATCTTACAGAGAAGGAAAGGGTAACATCTAAATTCATTGTGACACAGCCTTCATCAAAATAACTAAGTTGCAGTTTTGTAGTAATGGAAATTAGCATTACATTTTTAGATTTAAAAAAAAATCTTGCCCTTACATTTTATTCACCACAATGGCTGCTTTTTATTTGCACTGATGGTATCGTCCAGAAGTAAAAAAAAAAAAAAGTATTTTCTTTAGCAGTAACTGCTTTTTAGACCTTTGTTTAGAAAATTGTTAACTAAAGGAAGAGATGAGATAAAATGGTGATGTATAACTAATCTACAGGAAAGTCCATAAGAATAGATTGTATTCCTGTGGAAGTTTGGAAGCTAGGTGAAAATTCTGATGAAGATCTGGAAGGTTTTGTTTAATAGTATTTTAAGAGGAGAATTACCAACATCCTGGAAGAAAGGGGTGGTAGCGTTAATGGATGTTCTTTGTGTTTCACCGTTGCAGTCAATACAGTTGGGTAATCTGCTGGCAGGTTGCCCTCAGTCGGCCTGAATTCCAAAGTCTTGGGTCCTGCGTCAGTTGTTGTCTCCTCTTCCATGACGTCAGGTCGTCAGGGGTATAAAACAGGCAGCCAACGCCATTTTCTTTAGTCTTTCTTGCCATGCAGTGCCCGAAGCAGAAGCAGTTCGCAAGTACTGGTCGGCCGACTCCTGAAATTTTCGAATTCGAGTTTCAGAACCGAAGTCTTCACTAAAGCTAAGTACCCCATTGGGGAAACTTTTTCTTGCTCCATACTCATGTCAGTAAAAGTTAATAATTGCATTACTTGTGGGAAGCAAATACCTCATAAGGATTTCCATTTATACTGTATTCCTTGCCTAGGCCCTGATCATAACATGCCTAGCTGTCGGTTTTGTGCTAGATTTAACCAACGCAGTGTTAAGCATTGGTATATCTTTGCTTCAAAATATTTTGGAAACAGATTTAACTATCCTGAAATGTCGTCTGATAGCAATCCGACTACCAGAGTTCACAAAAAACGCAAAGAAAAGGACAGAGACAGACCGTCGAGGTCCAAAACAGATGACGAAGCTTCTCCTAAGCCAGTCGCCGGTTCGCCGGTACTCAGTGAGGTGCTTTCGCAGCCCCTGATACCTGCTACTTTTGAGTTGCAGACCTCTACCGTGACCCATGTGGAGTCCGGCAAGCCGCGAGATTCTTAAAGTATTATACCCACGGATGTCTCTCCCTCGAATGGGTCCAGAGCTGCTGAGCAGGCACCGGCTTCTGAGGGTGTATTCAGGCTACAACATTTTTATATAAAACCGACGCCAGCTTCAAAATCAAAGACAAAAGCAATTTCTAAAGCTAAAAAAAATGACACATGAGCCACGTGCACAGGCCTCTATGCCCAAAAAGCAAATTATCAAAATGGCTGAAGACATAATTACCTTTATCAGGGGTACCCAACCCCCTCCTGATAAGAGGCCTAGGCCAAGACACTGATTATGAATCTTCAGATCAGGTTTCTATTTCTTCTGATTCCTCTTCCGATGAGGAATTATCTATACCACCCTATGAGGATTCTGATGCAGAGTAATCTATTTCATCTGCATCTCCTTCTGAAGATTATTCCTTTGGAGAAACCTTGCATACTTTGAGGGAACATTTTCACTGGGAGAGTCAAGATTTCTCAGAATCAAAAAAGAGGCTTAGGGATTTCCTTCTTCTCCCTCAGCGTAGGCCTTTAGCCATACCTCCTGTTTTAGACATTGTGGATGATTCAAGCTTGACTCCAGACTCCTTACCTCCGGCTCCTAACAAGCCAGACAGGTATTACAGGGTTCCTGACTCGCACAAATTTTTATTTAGAAATCCTGCTGCTGACCCTTAAACTATTTCACAGGGTCCAAAAGGTGTTAAGGCCTCAACAGCAAAACATCCTACCCCCTCTGACAGAGTTTCCAGGGCACTGGATAGATGGGTAAAGAAGGTTTATACATCTGCAACCTTGGCAATTAGGGCCTTAAACTGCCAGTTTCATATGCTCAAGTATCAACAACATGTTATGGGATTACTGAAACAGAAAATTATGTTGATTTTTGAATGTGCAGAAAATAAATAATTGCAGGAATTATTGCATGCAGCAGAACAAGTTGGAAAGCATACTTTGCAATGTGGTTTTGATTCCTTAGAGGCCTCCTGCAGGGCCGCAGTTACTGGATCTGTGATTAGGAGGCATGCCTAGCTGAAAGAACAAAATTTGCCAGATCATGTTAAAGCTAAATTGCTGGATGCACCTTTACAGCATGATACTCTGTTTGGTATTAAGGCAGAAGAGGTTTTAAAGAAAATGGAAAAAAAAAAGCCAAGTCTATGCAAACTGTAAAAGACATCTTACAAGTGCAGCCACCAAGATTCAGTAGACACTGGCCTACAAAAAATTGGTCCTTTCCTGTATCCAACAGAGCTCAGCGGGGCAAATCCAGGCGTCCCAAAGGTTCTAGATACCAGTCACAGGATTCTTACAGGTCAAAGCAATGGGGTGCTTCTACCTCCAAATCTGGAGGAAATAAAGTGCAACCCTACAGTAAACAGTCTCAATGACTTCCCTCTGCCATCACCAAGCACTTATCTTTTGGCAGCACCCTTAGGGGGAAAATTAGCACTTTATGCTCAAAATTGGCAGTTAATAACCCAGGACAAGTGGGTGTTAAACATAGTGTCTCAGGGATACAGATTCCATTTCTACACTCTGCCAATTGCAAACAGTTTGCCAGATCTGCCAAAAAATCAATGGGCAGAGGCACAGAAACAAGTTACGTCCCTCATGGATATAGGGGCTATTCAGCCAGTGCCAGAACAGGAAAAAGGACAAGGGTTTTATTCAGGACTGTTCTTGGTACCCAGAAAAGACAAGGCCTGGTGCCCAATACTGGAGTTATCAATTTTGAACCCATTCCTGGACATTCCAAAATTCAAAATGCTAACTTTGCAGCAGCTTCTGCCCATGCTGGGCAAGAATGCTTGGCTGGTGACATTAGACTTAAGAGGCATACCTGCATATCCCAATAAGGGAATCGTGCAGAAGATACCTCAGTTTCAAGGCTGACTTTATGCATTGCCAATTCTCTGCACTGCCCTTTGGCTTATCTACTGCGCCCAGGGTCTTTACAAAGTGCCTGGCACCAGTAATTGCATTTTGTAGACAAAAGTATACAAATCTATCCTTACTTGGATGACTGTCTCATTCAAGCAGAGAATAGGGACATTTCTTCTTCAGTATCTAGCATTTGTGAAAAGGCTTCTAACATGCCTAGGGTACACAATAAACAAAAAGAAATCACAACTGGTACCCTATCAAAAGATAACATTCCTGGGTGCAAGCTTGAATACAACTGCCCAGATGGCTTTCCTCACACAAACAAAGGCAACTGACTATTTACTTCAAACAGATGGCAACAAAAACCCAGTTATCTGCAAGCCAAACTCTTCAGGCTTTGGGGTTCATGGCATTCTGCATTCTACTGATTCCATATGCAAGACTGCATATGAGGAAACTACAGTGGTACCTAAAAAGTTTATGGAGTAAACTTTGTCACGGTCTGGAAACAGTGATTCCTCTCATTCCCTGCCTACAACAGGAGTTTCTGTGGTGGGCAAAGGCATGTCACCAAAACATGGGACGGGATTTCACTCTACCCCCTGCCAGCCAAACTTTAACAACAGATGCATCCGACTAGGCATGGGGGGCCCACCTGGTGGGAAGATGAATTCAAGGCATATGGACCCCAAAACAAATGCATCTGCATATCAACCAAAAAGAGATGTTAGCTTTTCAAAATGCCCTGACAGCCTACAAGGACTTACTTCATTCAGGACAACTACTGATAAAGACGGACAACACCACGGTTATGTGGTACATAAACAAGCAGGAGGGTACACACGCATACCCCCTTTGCAGACTAGCCATGACACTGTGGGACACAGCCTTGGCTTACCAAGTACATCTTCAAGCTCAATTCCTGCCAGGAAAAAATACTCTGGAAGACGACATAAGCAGAAACCTTATGGACCCTCACGAGTGGAAACTAGATCCACAAGTCTTCAGCATGATAAAGAAATGGGGGAGCCCGGACATAGATCTATTTGCCGCTCCTTGGAATTATCAACTGGACAAATTCTGCACAAAGACTTATCACAGACAAGCATGGAAAGTGGATGCCCTGTCCTTCAGTTGGAAAGTGGATGCCCTGTCCTTCAGTTGGAGAAACCCATCAGTTTACGCCTTTACTCCTCTGCCTCTTCTTCCCAAGGTCCTACTAAGTCAGACAAGAAAAAACAAAGATGATACTAATTGCCCCGGACTGGCCCTGCCAATACTGGTACCCAATCCTAAGGAATATGTTTCAATTCCCAGCTTGGTACTTGCCTCAAATACCTCACTTACTGTCTCAGCAAAACAATCAGATCCTGCACAATCAGCTCCAAACACTGAACCTGGCAGCATGGATAATCATGTAGTTATTCAAACAACACCTCTCAGTAAAGCTTGATGGATGTCATTTTGGAAGCCAGAAGGCCTAGTACTAGAAAATCTTATGCTGATAAATGGAAGAGATTCTGTGCTTGGAACCAAGCACAAGGAAGTGACACAGCAGAGCCAAATATTCCTCAGATTTTACAATACTTGACTGAGATGCTTGACAAATACAACCAAAATGCTCTCATCCAAAAAAAGGAAGCCAATCTGGTGGTCCCCTGCCATAAACAAACTTTACAACAAAAGGAAGAAACTTTTGCAGAAAAGAGGAAAATCCCAGGATGCAAAAAACTCCCTTACTGGCCTCAGTAAGAAACTGAGATGCCTCATAAAATCCTCCAAAGCTAGTTACGAAAATAAAATTGCCAAAGATTCCAAAGACAACCACAAAGCATTCTATAACTATGTCAGGAATCTAAATGGCAATGCTCAGATCTGCTGAGCTAAAACAGAATGGCATTAAATATACTGCTCCAAAGCATATTGCCAATATCCTGGCAGATCGATTCGGTGCCAACTTCACCCCTCTCACCCCTAAATGGCCCATCTCAATACCGGAAGATTGCCAAATTCCAGTAATAACGGCCACACAGGTACAAAACACACTCTCTAAAGCCAAGAATACAGCATCCGTGGGACCAGATGACATCCCGGGCTGTGTACTACATGAACTACAATATGAACTGGCACCTCACCTAAGTGTCATGTTTAATCATAGCCTCACCTCAGGTTTCGTGCCCACTGAGTGGCGCAGAGCTACAGTTATCCCAATCCACAAGGGGGGATCCACCTTGGATCCCGGAAACTACCGTCCCATCAGTCTGACAAGCCTTATCTGCAAGGCCATGGAGCGTATTATCATGGAACTTATAAACAAAGACATTGGCAACCTTCAAACACTGGACCCCACCCAGTTTGGGTTTGTGAAGGGCTGATCTTGTCTCCTGAACCTGATTGACTTCTTTGAATCAGTCTCCAGAGCCATGGACAAGGGTAAGGTGGTCCACACAGCCTATCTAGACCTTGCCAAGGCCTTTGACACCATCCCCACTCTGGAATCATAGATAAACTTACTAAGTTGGGCATTAATCCCTATGTCACCCAATGGGTTGCTAAATGGCTTACTGATAGAACCCACACTGTAAAAGTAGCTGACTCCAAATCCAGCTCCAGACAAGTGACAAGTGGAGTACCTCAGGGTTCAGTCCTGGGGCCGCTCTTGTTTGGCATCTACTTCTCTGAAGTACAGGTCAACACTAAGGGACTCTGGCTAACAAAGTTTGCAGATGACTGCAAACTGGGAGCCATTATTGAATCCCCAAATGATGTGGATACTCTACAAAAGGGTCTTACAGAAACAGATGCTTGGTGCCAGAGCCATGGGCTCAAGCTCAATGCCAAGAAATGTATTGTTATCCCCTTTGGAAAAAAAACATGTATCCATGAATTACCATATAGGTGGCAGTACACTAAACACAGAAAGTGTGATAAGAGACTTAGGGACACAGGTGGACAGTGGTCTCACCTTCGATAACCACATCGCCACAACAGTCAGGAAATCCTTCTATGTGGCACACCTCATCACGAAGGGCTTTTCATCCAGAAAAAGGAGGTCATTGTCCCACTGTACTCATACCTCATTAGACCCATTATAGAATACAACGCCCATTTGGTATGTACCTCTCAAGACATCTGCAACAACTGGAAAGGCCTCAGAAATACCTCATTAAAAGAATCACAGGCCTAAAGCAGATGCCCCACGCTGACCGCCTTAAAAACTCCAGCTATACTCTGTCACATATCGCCTACTCAGAGGCGATCTCTGCTTAACATACAAGGCCATGTCAAACCCAGAGCTGTTGGACATGCTACACTTAAAGAAATCCCAATCCCTCAGAGCTACACGATCTAAACCTTGTCATCACAATAAACAAAACATGCTGGAGGGATAGGTTCCTGACCCAGAGACTCCCCAGACTCTGGAATAGATTGCCCATACATGTCAAGCAGAGTGCCTCTTTGGACCTCTTCAAGAGGAACCTTGATGATTGGATGGGAGAAAGGAAATTCACCCCAGGGATCACGTCAGTCGCCCTGCTAGACAGGGGTCCAGGAAAGTAAATAATGTGGGAAGAAATAGCCAGGGAATTGTTATGGCTAGGCTTGTATAGGCCCTAGGGCTGATAGCCTAGTACCAACCTATGAACCTATGACAAAGGCACATCTTTTTCATCAATAAAAATCCATGCCTCTGCCATCTCGGTTCATTACAACACAGAGCCACCAATCTTTTCTCATCCTTTGCTAAAGCAGTATCTTAGAGGGGCCAAAAATATAAGGCCTCCCAGAAGATCACCAATTCCTGAATGGGACCTCAATTATGTGTTTGAAAAGCTCACCCTGCCTCCATTTGAACCAGCTGCTACTGCAGATCTAAAGTTCTTATCATGGAAAACAGCTTTGCTCCTGGCAGTTACTTAAGCAAGAAGGGTCGGCTGCAGGCCCTCATGGCTGTGGAGCCTTTTATCATATTGTACCCAGACAGGGTGTCCCTCAGGACCAGTCCTTTATTTATGCCTAAGGTGGTTTCCAGTGTGGCTCTTAACCAAACTGTTCATCTGCCAACTTTTTATCCAAATCCGCAGAACAAGGGGGCGTGGATTCTGCATTCCTTGGATGTACACAGACAGCTAAGATTCTACTTGACCAGGACTAAAAGCTCTAAGAAAAACTGAGCAGTTACTAGTGACATTTGCTGCAGGATCAAAGGGAAAGGCTATTTTAAAGCAGACTATTTCAAAGTGGATAAGCCACTGCATTCGTTTCTGCTACTTACACCATGGCAAACAGGTGCCCAAGGGAATTAGGTCTCATTCCACCAGGGCTGCAGTTGCATCAACAGCTTTTCTCAGAGGGGTACCAACCAAAGACATTCTAGAGGCTACTACTTGGAGTTCTGTTCACACTTTTACAAAGCGTTATCATTTGCCTCTCTACTCTAAGTCCAGGGCAGGCTTTGCCACTGCAGTTCTGCAGGGCCTTATAGCCGCCCCTAATGCAGTTTAGATCCAGCCTCCCATCCATAGCTTTGGGATTCTACCCAACTGTAATGACTGCAACAGTGAAACATGAAGAACGTAGTACAGTTGTGTACACTTACCATAAATGAATATGTTCGAGTGTGTTCACTGTTGCAGTCCAGGTTACCCGCCCGCCATCCCCCTTTTATTCTGGAGTTTCTCTTTCCTTCACTATTTTCTACAGCCTTTGTGGTGTATTTGCTTGTAGATGAAGGCAAAGTTTGTATTGTTGCATGTATGTATAGTTTATATATATTTTTGCTACCCATTTGGGGGGGCACCTGACATCTGGGGCAAGAAAAACTAAAGAAAATGGCGTCGGCTGCCTGTTTTATACCCCTGACGACCTGACGTCATGGAAGAGGAGACAGCAACTGACGCAGGACCCAAGACTTTGGAATTCAGGCCGACTGAGGGAGACCTGCCAATAGATTACCCAAATGTAATGACTGCAACAGTGAATACACTCGAACATCTACATTTATGGTAAGTGTACACAACTGTACTTTGTATATCACTTTTTCTATCACAACTTGTGCGATTGACATTTGTGCGAAAGTGCCGATTCGCACTACATAAACACGAATGCCACAGTGTCTAGCCTTGCAATAGCGACTGCAGTACAGCATTCGCTGTTGTAAGGTTCAACATTGTGGTGCAGATCGCACTACAGTGGGGATCGGGAAATGTCCCCTTTCCCTCACTGTAGTGTGATCTCGGAATTTGTATATATAATTAGGGGGGGTGTGGGGTACAGGGGAGATTGCACCCCTGCAAAAATATTCTTTACTGTGCAACGGGCGATATTGCTGTTACTGAAAGTATGGTCACTGTTCGAAAATATTGAATTCGACATTTGCAGTCACAACACTTCAAGGTTTTTTGCATTCGGTATTTTGTGGTTTAGGTTCGACATTACCAAGATTTATCGTTGTGCGTTACTGTAATATGATAGTAAACCGCTGTAATACCTAAAGAGGGTAAAGATCCATCAGATCCAGCCTCATACAGGCCTATTTCAGTACTAAACCATGAATATGAAGTGTCTGCCTATAATGGCTAAAAGAATAGCAAAAGTGATGCCAAAATTGATAGATATGGATCAGTGTAGTTTTGTGGAGGAGAGGCAAACATTTGACAGCATTAACAAAACATTGATGATCGAGAGGGAAGCAGAGTGTAATAAAATACCACTGTTTGTGGTGGGTGTTGATGCAGAGGAAGCATTTGACAAAGTAAGCTAGGACTTCATGAGTAGAGCAGTGGAAGCATTTGCATTCCCTGATAAAATTATAAAGTTAATTAGGAGAATATATGAGGGATCGGAGGTGACAGTTAAAGTGGGTGGGGTCCTGTCTGATATTCTCTGCTTGAGTAGAGGAACCAGGCAGGGGTGTCCTCTCTCCCCTTTGTTATTTGCATTGTATTTAGAACCATTGGCAAAGAAAATAAGGGAATTGGAAATTCAGGAATATAATTGATAATGGTAGTCGAGAAAAGCTGGCTCTGTTTGCAAATGACATTATCTTATACCCGATAAAACCAGAGAGAGACATTACAGTGTTGTGGAACATTTTAAGACCGTTTCAAATCTTTTCAGGATACAAAATTAATGAAGCTAAAACAAAGGCAATAACTAAATTATGTACTCTCGTACGAATTGGTTCTGCAATATCCATTCTTATCGAGACATGATAAAATGAAGTATTTAGGAGTATGGAATAAAAATGATGCTACAGTGGCAGCTAAGGATATGTGAGAAGATACTAAAAAGGTAATACAAAAACTGAGAAAATGGAAGCTCTGTTATATGGATATTGATAGTAAGATATAAGCAGTTAAAATATTTTTATTAACCGGAGGATAAGTTGAGAATAGTAGTTAAAGAGCTGAAGGATTTTATCTTGGAGGGGAAGATGGCATGTGGGATAAGCTTATTCTTCCAATAGAACAGGGCGGATTGGGACTACCCGATTTGAAGGGGTACTTCATAGCAACACAGTTAAGGCTTCTATACATAGCACAAGCAGAAAATTATAATTCAAAGTGGAAAGAGATGATGATGAAACAGGGGGAAGCTCAAGAAACAAGGAGAGACTGGGATTTTGGATGCAGACCTTTAAGGAGAATATCAGTAATCATAAAGAATATTATATTATATTCATAAAGTAGCAGAGCGTATACTAAGAATTGCGTCAATACGGGAATGGAGAAAGGAGATTCAGATGATAGAGGTAACTGGAATTAGGGATACAGGTAGTAGACAAGGGGGGGTTGGAATTTATTGGAGAAAACTGGCAAAGGAACCAAGGTATTGGGAGCAAATAACTAGAGAAGGAAAGGTAATAGAATGGAAAGACACCAAGAACTTATTCGGAACTGCAGGTTAGAAATTGCCTTCCCTAAAAAAAGGTTGATATCAGAGTATAGGCAAAGAGAAAAAAATGGGGGGGGGGGTCCTAAATGAAAAAACAGCACTGGTTGAGATTTTAGTAGACTCTAGAACAGAAGTTGCCGGTAAGAAAGGAGTAGTCAGTAGAGCATATGAAATATTGTATAACTATGAGAGTCAGTCAGAGGAGGTTAGAAAGGATTGGGAAGAAAGATTAGATAAGCAATTCACAAAGAAACAATGGGGGAATATATGTACATCTCCCAAGTATGCAACAAAGTCTAGAAGATTTAGGATCTTTGCTTGGAATTGTTTACATAGGTAGTTTTATACCCCGATTAGACTCCAAAGAATTTTTCCTTGAATAGACAGCAGATATTGGAGGTGTCCTGGGGAAGAAAGAGGCAACTGGGAGCATATTTTCTGGGAGTGTAATGAGTTGGCAGACTTTAAAGATTCCTTGCAGACTGCTTTGTCAGAAATGCTAGGTGAGTAATATGGTTTAACTAAGAAAATTATTATTTTTTTTTTTTATACAGAATCTGAATTGCCTAGACATAGTAAGGTCCTGCTGAGTCTAATTATGATGGCTGCCAAAAAAGCAGTTACTAGAAAATGGAAGTTGAGGTCTAAACCAACTTTACTAGAAGTAGTGGAGAAAATAACAGTAATAAAATAAGTGAAACTGGGATCTTTAGAAAATTGTAGGAGCCAATTACAAAATGGGAAGTGTGAGATCAATACATGCAGAGGAGGAAAGAGGTGTAAAAGATGGCAGGATATGAATGAGCTATGCAATGGTTGACTGGCAATGACTGATATATTATAAATGGTGTATAATGTTTGCAGCTACAATTGGGTCTGCATGGTATAATGTTTGCAATGGAGATTGTGTCTGTATGGTTTATTTTCTTTTATAAAAATTGCCATACATGGTAATATAATAAAGATGTTTCTTGTTTAAAAAAAAACATGCATTCCATATGTGAGAAATGTAGATGCATTTATACTGGAGACAAATTATTAATTTCTGTGATGTACCCTGCTGTATAATGCTGACTGTGCACCACATCACCACACTGCACATGGATTTCTTCACATCATACCAGTAGTACCAAACCTAATTATGCTTGGGTACTAAAAACATCCCTTTCAAAACCTGCAAAGTTTCCTTGGCAATGTACTACCACATAAGCCTTAGTTGCATAGTCACACTTCATCTGCCAAACATGTGAATATTTCTGTAACATGCAAGGATAAACATGATACTGAACCCGCCCCTCCCCCCAAAAGAGCCAGTGTACTGACATACATGTATGTGTCTATCCAGACACATCCTGCAGTTAGAAAGACTCCAGAGGTTCTTAATTAAAAAGATCACTGTAGTAAACACCCTTGGCTGTCAATTCAGGCTGGAGGCTTCATCACTATAATTTGTTTCTTATAGACTCTTACATGATGATTTATATATAGCATTCCATGCTGTTAAGGATCTGATCCTCCTTGATCACCGACACCTTCACAAAACAAATAGCTCCACAAATACTTGAACTAAAGACATTAATCTCCATTAACAAATAGTTAAGACATGTCCGAAGGACAGATTTATTATTCAGTGCTTTCCCTATCTCTGTAGAAGTCTTCTACTGTAATTTAAACTGAATGTTAATCCTCGTAACCTTTAAGACAAGTCATGATAATGGATGGGCACCCATAAATTCACCCTAAGCGTGACTTGGTTAGCCCGCCTGGAGGCAGGAAGGGCCTCCATAATGCCTGCATAGGTATTGGAAAGCCGATGGTCCATGGACTAAGACTGCCTTGTAAAACTCTAGGAAATTAAATAACGCCCTTGTCATAGATGACTCAGTAGATGTCCTTCATGGATGTATCTGCAGTCATAACAAATGGGTTGTCCTGTCGTCAGGCAGCCCTTCGGTCGGCCGGATTCCAAAGTCTGGGTCCGGCTTCGGCTGATGTCGCACTTCACCCGACGTCATCTCTGCTGGTCTTCGGGTATAAAGGCATCAGCCGACGCCATTTTCCTCAGTCTTTCTTGCCGCGTGGCGCCCGAAGCAGAAGCTGTTCGCAAGTGCCGGTCGGTCAGATCCAGAGATTACTACTACCGAATACTACTTCGAAGACTTCTAAAAAGCTAAGTACCCTGTTGGGGACTCTTTCTGCCTCAGCCGATGTCAGAAAAAGTCAATAACTGTTTAACTTGTGGGAAACAAATACCTCATAAAGATTTCCACTCTTACTGTCTGCCTTGCTTAGGCCCAGACCACGACGTAGCAGCCTGTTTGGCCTGCGCTTCCTTCAACCGACGAACGCTAAGGCGTCGGTCGGAGTTTGCTGAACAGTTTTTCGGCTCAGACTTTGCGTACATTATGCCGCCGGATCCTCCGACTACCCAAATTGTTAAAAACGCAAGAAAAGACCGACACGCGGTCCGCGGTTTCGCCGAAACCACGGTTAAGCAAGCGAGTGTCTCGGTTTCGCCGAAACCGAAAACTGGTCAATCTTCAGCCGAATCCATGACCACTACTGAGGCTCCTGCTACCTTACCTGAATCGGCCTCAGAAATTTTGCCTACAACTGTGGTTTCTAGTGATTTATCAGACACCATCCCTTTGGATGTCTCTACCCCAGCACGTGGTGCTGCTAGACCCCTGCAGCCATGTCTATCAAGGCCTTTGCCAGGGCTAAAGCAGCCAAATCTGCTAAATCAGTACCTGTTAAACCTCCCTCACACAGGCCCACTTCTAGTTCACAAATTCTTACTCTGGCAGAAGATTTAATATCCTTAATTAGGGGATCCCAATCTCACCCAGACAGGGCCTCTCAGCCCCAGAAAGAGACCAAGGACAGAGCCCCCAGAGCCAGTGTCCTCTGATGATTCTGCGGATGACTCCGACATTACAGAACAGCCAGAGGATCCTTTTTCTACTTATGAAGACTCAGATGCTGAAGAATCCATTCCAGCTGCCTCTCCACCAGAGGAATTTTCCTTTGGGGAAACCTTACATGCCATGAGAGAACAATTTCAATGGCAGGGACAAGATTTCTCAGATTCCAGAAAAAGGCTTAGGACTTTTCTGCACTTACCACAACATAGGCCCTTAGCTATACCTCCTGTTTTGCCTGTTGTGGATGATGCATTTAATGATGTCTGCACTGCTCCTGATTCTTTACCTCCAGCCCCTGCCAAACCTGATAGATTTTACAGGGTACCAGACACTCATCACCACCTATACAAGGCCCCACTGGCAGACCCCGAAACTATTTCTCAGGGGCCTAAGGCAGTAGCCTCGACCACAGCAAAACCCTATTCCTTCAGAAAGGGAATCCAGGTCCTTAGACAGATGGGGAAAAAGTTTACACCTCTGCTACTCTCTCAGCTAGAGCTTTAAACTGTCAGTTTCACATGATCCAATACCAAGAGTTTATGCTTGATCGGTTAACTAAAAAGTATCCTCAGATGAATCTTTAGATAAGAAATATGTATTAGAAATGGTGAATAACATACAACAGGTTAGTAACCATTCCTTAAAATGTGGCTATGATGCACTGGAGGCTTCATTTAGATCAGCCATGACTGGCACAGTGATAAGAAGACATGCATGGTTGAAAGAACAGGTCTTACCGGATCATGTTAAAGCAAAGTTATTAGATGCTCCTATGGATAAGGCCAGTTTATTTGGTACACCTGCCCAGCAGGTAATGAAGAAAATGGAAGAAAAGGCAAAATCTGTACAAACAGTTAAAGATTTCTTACAGGTTCAGCCCCCAAGGTTTAGCAGGAACTGGCCTGCCAAAAATTGGTCCTTTCCTGACTCCACAAGATCCCAAAGGGGCAGGAATAGACGCCACAGAGGCAGAAATCAATCCAGAGGAGGTGCCTACAGAGGACGACAGTGGCAAGGTAATAACAGAGGCACAGACACAACCACTACCACTGCAACAGGACAATCACAGTGACTTGACTCTAACTCCGCCTACCAGGGAGCAAATAGCAGCACCATTAGGCGGAAAGTTAGCCTTATTTTCGAAAAATTGGCACTATATCACAAAAGACAAGTGGATTTTGCAAACCATAGACCAAGGCTACCGGTTCCACTTCCACACCTTACCAGTAAAAAGAGGAATGCCAAACCTGCCTCCAAATCAAAAAATAGAAGCTCTACAACAGATAACGGAATTAACAAAGATGAGAGCTGTGGAAAGAGTACCAATAACAGAACAGGGCAAAGGATTCTACTCCAGACTCTTCCTAGTACCAAGAAAAGAAAAGTTGGAGACCTATTCTCGACCTGTCCATCTTAAACACATATATCATTGTCCCAAAATTCAAAATGCTGACCCTACAGCAACTTCTTGCCATGCTGGGCAAGGAGTGTTGGCTGGTAACTCTAGATCTCAAGGAGGCATACCTGCACGTCCCCATTCGACCAAATTGCAGAAGATACCTCAGATTTCTTGCAGGATCAGAGCATTATCAATTCTCAGCATTGCCCTTTGGCTTATCTACTGCGCCCAGAGTATTCACAAAATGCCTGGCATCAGTAATCGCTCACTGCAGACTACAGGGAATCCAAATTTATCCATACCTGGACGACTGCCTGTTACAAGCGGACAACAAAAGCAAGCTGACAACAGATTTACAAAGGGTCATTTACTTGCTACAAGCCCTGGGATACACAGTCAATTTACAAAAGTCAAGGCTGATACCATCCCAAACAAGAACATTCTTGGGCGCGGAATTGGACACAGTAAAACAAATGGCATTCCTAACTGCAGAATAACAAAAAGAACTCCCTCTTTACTTCTTGGCATTAACAAAACAGAACAAACTAACAGCAAGAAAAGTTCTGCAGGCCTTGGGCTTCATGGCATCATGCATAATCTTGGTCCCACATGGCAGACTGCATATGAGAAAACTACAGTGGTACCTAAAGAATTTATGGTCTCAACACAGGCACAGCCTAGAAGCAGAAATACCACTAATCCCATGCCTAAAACAGGAGTTCCTATGGTGGGCTCAAGCATGCCAGTCAAACCCAGGCCTACCCTTCCACAACTTTCAACAAGCCAAACCATCACAACAGACGCCTCAGACCTAGGATGGGGGCACATGCTGGACAAATGCATAAGGATTGTGGACTCAGGACCAGTTGCACCTGCACATAAACCAAAAAGAAATGCTGGCAGTAAAACTGGCAATCCAAAATTCAGACCATTCCTCAAAGAAGGCCATTTGATGATAAGGACAGACAACACCACAGTCATGTGGTACATCAACAAACAGGGAGGCACTCATTCATACCCCTATGCAGAATGACTTTGGACCTTTGGAATCTGGCTCTCAGCTACAACATCCAGTTACAGGCAATATTTGTACCGGAAAAGAGAACACCCTAGCAGACATGTTAAGCAGAACCACCTCGGATGCTCACGAATGGATGCTACACCGGACATCTTCAAGACCATCACAAAGAAATGGGGAATGCCACAAATAGATCTATTCGCTTCCTCTCAATCACCAGCTCAAAAATTCTGCACAAGGACATTCCACCCACTTGCATGGAAGGTGGATTCTCTCCTTCAGCTGGAAAGGTCTGACAGCATATGCATTTCCACCTCTTCCCTTGATACACAAGGTATTACTGAAAATCAAAGAGGAACGTCCAAGGATAATCCTGATAGCTCGAACTGGCCAAGACAACACTGGTACCCATTGCTGAGGAGCATGTCTCGGGAGAAAATGTGGTCAATACCCTGATGCCTTTGATGTTAACTCAGAACAACTACAACATCATGCATCCAAACCTAAAAACTTTGCAACTGACTGCCTGGAACATCACATAGCAGCAACTAATCCAGATCTTTCCCAAAGGGTTAAAGACATTATCCTTGAAGCCCGCAGACCTTCAACAAGAAGGAACTATGCAGGAAAATGGAAAAGGTTTGTCATTTGGAGTGCTGAAAGAGGAAAAGATGTCGAATATAGATATTGCTAACATTCTGGAGTATTTGGCAGAGCTTCTACATACAGGCCTGTCCTATTCCTCCATCAAG
Organism: Protopterus annectens; assembly: GCF_019279795.1. Classification (NCBI taxonomy): domain Eukaryota; kingdom Metazoa; phylum Chordata; order Ceratodontiformes; family Protopteridae; genus Protopterus; species Protopterus annectens. The sequence continues at coordinate 1,647,625,617 of NC_056732.1, forward strand.
ATACATGCATCAGCTATTTCAGCAGAATACAGCTTTGATCCACCTGTCTTTTCACATCCTCTACTCAGGCAGTTCCTCAGAGGGATCAAGAATGTAAAACCTCCTAGGAAACCACCATTACCAGCATGGGACTTGAACTTTGTGCTAGAAAAGTTGACACTCCCTCCGTTTGAACCAGCAGCAACAGCAGATCTACAGCACCTGTCATGGAAAACTGCTTTCCTACTGGCAATTACCTCAGCAAGGAGGGTTTCGGAACTACAGGCCTTAATGGCAGTACAACCCTTCCTAATCTTCCATCAAGATAGGGTGTCCATGAGAACTAATCCTACATTTATGCCTAAGGTGGTATCCAGAGTGTCTTTAAACCAGGCAATCCACCTACCTACCTTCTTCCCCAATCCACAAAACAGAGGGGAAAGAATGCTGCATACCTTGGACGTACATAGACAGCTACGCTACTACCTGGACAGAACCAAAAGTACCAGAAAAACTGACCAGCTTTTTGTAGCCTATGCAACAGGAAGGGAAGGAAAAGCAATTTCCAAACAGACAATCTCCAAATGGATAGGAAATTGCATAAGATTCTGTTACTCCTACCATGGAAAACCAATTCCACAGAACATAAGGCCTCATTCTACAAGGGCTACAGCCACTACCACAGCTTTCTTACGAGGAGTGGCAACCAAGGACATTATTGAGGCGGGTACTTGGACCTCCGTGCATACATTTGCCAAGCATTATAATTTACCTCTATATTCTAGATCCCAAGCAGGGTTTGCCACTGCTGTACTGCAAGGGATCCTAACCACACCATAATGTTTTCTTCCTCCTCCCCTAGTTGGCTATGGTATTCTACCCATTTGTTATGACTGCAGATGCATCCATGAAGGACATAGTACAGTTTTGTACCTACCATAAATGTAGATGTCCGAACTGGATAGCATCTGCAGTCAGGATTACCCTCCCTCCTTCCCCTCTTTGGTACTCGTGGGGTATTTTCCCCTCCTAATAGCTAGCTGGAGTCTCTTATGGTGTATTTGTTTGTATATATGTACATACATGCTTATTTTTTGGGTTTGCCTTCTACCTTTTTGGAAACATTGGCATTTATCCAAAATTTAGCCTTCCAAGAGGGCAACTGGCATCTGGGGCAAGAAACACTGAGGAAAATGGCGTTGGCTGATGCCTTTATACCCGAAGACCAGCAGAGATGACGTCGGGTGAAGTGCGACATCAGCCGAAGCCGGACCCAGACTTTGGAATCCGGCCGACCGAAGGGCTGCCTGACGACAGGACAACCCATTTGTTATGACTGCAGATGCTATCCAGTTCGGACATCTACATTTATGGTAGGTACAAAACTGTACTTTACACATACTGAAGCACACCATCGTGAGCAGAATCTTCATTGCCATCAAAGCTCTCAGAGCCTTTTCCCAAAATATACATATGCCCTGGTCACCGCACATGTAGGAGTGAATGACTTTCAAAGATATATTAGAGGGATGTGGCTGAACTCTTCATGCATGTTTGTGAGACTGGGAAGTGGCTAGTCTTGAACAGTATTCTGCCATCACCAACAAAACGTTTCCTATCCTGGAAGCCTTCACAAGCCTTCAAAACATCCCAATTTGTGTATGTAATGAAACATGGTTCCACTGCAGTGACAGCATTCCCTCTCTGTCTCGATTTAAATGCCTGCCACTCTTTTAGAGCCTTCACTAAGGGTATATGTGCTTCTCTGAGGAGTACCTGTACTTGCTCACAGCCCCATCACCTCACCTATGGTTAAGCAAGATAATTGCCTAGTACCCGTGCATTTCCTGATATCTATAGGCAAGTCCACATAGACTGTCATTGCCAGCTACTGATTCCATTTCATGATCCCACACCCATGATGCTTACCTTACCAAACTATAGTCTTTCATCATTGAACATAACATAAACATTCTGGGATGTTTTAATTTTCCATCCATAAACTGACCGACATACACTTCTAACAGAAAATATGCATACTGGTTCCTGGACTTCATTAAGTAGATAGTGTCCTTTGTGACTGGAGACTTAAATCTACTCATTCTGGTTCATGCTATTACTATAGTTCTAGGATGCTCGTCAACAACTATTACCTTCCAGTGTGCAAATGCACCATTGTTATATTTTCCATAAGGACCCAGCTCTAGACGTGCTCCAGTATTACTGGTTCTTAGGTAATTAATAGATATGCAGTCTAGGAAACCACTAAGAAGCCTAACCTAATTTCTCAGTAGCCCCAGAGCACTGTCAGGCTAAGTGATTCGACATACAATAGACAGATGGAGGTTGAGAGAATCAAACCCTGGATTACAGAAAACAGCTTGCTAACGGTTCATAGCCTTAAACCTGTATGCTGACTGCCAGTCTGCTATCTGCAGGGACTTCTCAAAGGCTAACTTCATAAAACAAAGTGGCAACCTTCAGAATTTTAAGTGCTGTCCACCGTAAGAGAAACTCTTATTTAAAACAGCAACATGTACCAGTGATATCTATTCCCACCCGAATTCCTGCATTGAGGCACATATTCCCACCCACAGTAAGTACAGTGCTAAGTTTTAGAACAAGCCACTGTTAGAACCCAGGTGTCATTAAACTGTGCCACAGGAGGAATTTTTTTTTCCTGAAGAAGAAATTTAAATCCGCCCAACCAAACACACACACACACACACACACACACACACACACACACACACACACACACACACACTGAAAGTAACCTGAAAAGAGTAAATAAAGGTCTAAGGTGAAGGATCAAAATCTGCAAGGCAAAATTTAAACTAAACGTAACTGCATCATGCAAAGATGACCACTGCACTTTCTTTAACTGCTTCAGTAATCTTAGAAATGATACTCAACATTGCATTTAGCATACAACTATCATTCTTACCCCCTCTGATCCTGAAAAAAATGCAAGTATGTTAGTGGACAAGTTTAAACCCCCCCTTTCCTCCCTCACATTTCCCCCTCATGCCATCCAGTCAGTACCCCTCTGCAATTTACCTATAAGCACTTCCTAAATTCCCGCACCAGAACTAAGAACACCAGTATATGGGTTCAGACAACATACTGTTTTTTTATTTGTTAGTATGAAACATTGTCTGACTCACAACCCAGTTTAATCTTGGTCTCTCCACTGGGTATGTACTTGAGGCATTGAGAACAGCTATTGCAGTGTTGCTTCTCTGCCAGGGTGACCCTACTACTGACTCTGGGAACTGAAGATGAGTCAGTCTTACCAGTATGTTTTGTAAAAAAAATGGTTTGTCTAATCAAGGAACTCAAAGCCCTTGACCAAAACCAAGCTGACTTTGTGAAAGGTAGAACCTGCATACTTAACTGTGAATTTCTTTACATAGGGCACACAGTCACTATACAAAAGCAAGTGTTTTCACACTGCTTTCCTAGTACTGTTTCAGATGCTGAGATTATAGAAAAACTTGACCAGTTAAATGCACCCCCCTACATAACTTATTGGATAACAAATTGGCTTACAGTCAGAACCCAGTTAGTAAGGGTTTGTGGCACACTTTCATTTGAAAGTCACTTAACCAGTAACCTCCCCCAGGCTTTTGTGCTTTCACCACTGCTCATGTGTGTCTATATCACTGACAACAAAACTGGCATCAAGGGCCTCCGAATGAGCAAGTTTGCTGATGACTGAAAATTTGGCGCTGTTGTCAGCTCACTTGAAGACTTCTGTAGCCTCCAAAAGGGTCTAAAATTCACAAATGCGTGGTTTCAGGATCAAAAACTAAAGCTAGATGTAAAGAAATGCAGTACTGTACTCGCTTGGAATCAAGAGCGTCCCTTCACCTACCATATAAATGATGTCCTCCTCAAAATAGGTACTATCACTAGAGTCTTGGTCACATTTGTGGACACTGACCTCTCCTTGTACCACCATGTATCAGCTATCATAAGGAATTTTTTTTTTTTTTTTAGCTTGGCCTAACTAATTCTTGAAAGCATAACCTGCATATCAGAAGATCTCATTATCCACTCTGCATTCCTCCCTTGTCAGGCTCATAGTTGAATATAATGCCTTCATTAGCATGTCCCTATCCAGACATATCACACATTTAGAAAATATCTGTTGAGAGCTCCCTAAAACTATTGTGTGACTAAAACCTGTATATGTCTACTCAGTCTCTTATGGACTTCTGCATGGGTATGCCAACTCATTGAAGCGTGTTCATCTGAAGTCGCTTTTTGTCAACTTTTTACATAGCATGCCATGTTACTGTAATTGTTTGGATTGTGTGAATCAAGGGTAAAATTTCAGTGCTGCTTTTTTTTCCTCCAAATTTCTCCACTGTAGCATGATTGTGAAATTTGTATATATAAGTTGGGAGGTATAGGGAGCAAGCCAGCCATATTGATGGGATGCCAGGAGGGGCAACACCCCATGTAAAAGAAATAATGCAACTGATAGCTCTGTAACTCGATTGAACATAGGAAAACCTACATGACAACTTCTGCTTGGCCCGCAAGGCAGCAAATGACCCTGTCTTAATTGGCCTCTTAGACATTTGAAAAACTGATTAGTACTATGAATACACACTCGAGCAACCTAAATCTCCATCATAATATAATCAGCACATATTGGCAGGATTGACATCTGTCCCATGAAATCCTTTACTTATGGAATAAGCTCCTTCTCTATATCTGACAAAGAAGCTGCTCAACTCAGGGATCAGTAAATTTAACCCTGGGAGTTGCTGTATTGGCCTTGTAGTCTGTGACTTCTTCTCTACAGCTTACCATCTCCTTCGTAAATTACATATAGAATCTGGGTTCACCTGTTTTTCCAGCTGTTAGAGCTGAGAAAGGAAGTCATCACAGGGTCAATCACAGAGTATAATTTATTAGACAATTAAAGAAAAGGATTGACAAAAGTGTAGCTAAGTATACCATTTTGTAATTGTTTGACATAGCACCACTTTTTATTTGACTTTTAAACAGTGAAAATAGTGTACAGTTTATTTTTGGAAGGGATTGTACAAATGTCTAGGTATTACATTTTTAGAAGTTTCGAGGTGGCTAGCTATTTTCACAAACTTACAAAATGTAGTGGTGACTTAGAATCCAACAATCCAACTAAATAAGTGTTTAAACAGAACATATATATATATATATATATATATATATATATATATATGTATATATATGTATGTGTATATGTATGAGATGGTTTATGAACTTCTAGTAGGTTTTGATTGTTAGATCTTAAGACTCTATTGGGTAGGTGCATTTTAAAGGCAGAAGACAGGGAAGGACAAAGAGAAGGGTTGAGAATGAGCTTGTGGGCTAAAGTTAGCTGTGTATAGATGAGATGGTTAGGTAGTTCAAGCCAATTTAGTTTTTGGAGAGAGGAACAGTGGTGGGTGGAGGACCTGTGGCTGTTAGCGAATTTAGCGATTTTGTTATAGCAAGAGGAAAGCTGTTTTTTTAGAGAGGTCTGAAGATTAGTCAACAATGGTGCCCGTAGAAGGAGAGGATAAGAAAGGAGGAAGCGAGAGTGATTTTGGTGGAGCTTGTAAGGTACTGATTTTGACGGTAGAGCATGCCTAGTTTTTGATGTTTTTTTTTAATATTTAGTTGTAGATGGGAATTGAAATTAAGCTGGTTGTCAATTTGAACACCTAGTAACTTGGTTTCAGACACCAGTTCCAGGGGTGAGTTATTTTGGCTGGTAATCGAGAAAGTGTTTATGTCGAAGGAAGTGGTTTTAGAGGGGGTAAATACCATTAGTTTTGTTTTGGAGGCATTGAGTGCTAGGTGATTTATTTTCATCCAATGTTCAGTAATTGAAAAAGCTTCTTGAGTAAGTTTTTGGAGCAAAGAGGAAGAGGTGGCAGAGCAGATAATGGTAGAATCATCTGCATATTGGATGATGTTTGCGAATGGAATGGATTTGTGGAAATCATTTATAAATATATTAAAAAGAAGGGGACCAAGAATAGATCCTTGAGGAACTCCAGTGGGAGTACTAAGGAAAGAGGAAGTGGCCTTTTTCCATAGTACGGCTTGGTATCTATTTGATAAATAGCTGGAGAACCAATTAATGGAGGTGGGAGAAAGGTTAAGTTTTGACAGTTTGGTTAAGAGCAGGCTATGTGAGATAGTGTCGAAGGCCTTGGAGAGGTCAAGTAGTAAGGTAGAGACAATGTGGCCAGAGTCACGTGCTCTATTAACAGTCTCAAGATAGGACAGGATGGCTGTCATAGTGCTATGATTTGGCCTGAAACCATGTTGTGTAGGGGTTAGAAGGTTATTATCGAAGAGATGTGGTAAGAGTTGAAGTTGGACACACTTTTCCAGAAGTTTAGAAATGGGGGACAGGATAGCAATAGGTCGGAAGTTGTTGACGTTACAGTTGTTGCCTCCTTTATGCAGAGGAATGATAAAGGCTTGCTTCCAGAGTTGGGGCACTGTGCATTCATGAATGGAGCGGTTGATTAGAATGCTTATGGGATAGGCAATTGCTTCAGCAGCTATACTTAGGAAGTAAGAGGGAATGTGATCAGGTGCGTTAGTACAAGGCTTCAGTTTCTGAAGGAGTTTCTTTATAGTGGAAGTGGGTATAGGTTTTAATGAGAATAGAGAAGAGTGGGGAGAGAGAGAATTTGAGGATGATACAGGTGATGAGGAGGTTAGAGTAGTGGATGAGGTGGAAGATAGACAGTGAGTAGATGAGAATGAGAAAGAAGTGGTAATGAGGGGTGGATTGTTTGAGGGAGAGGGTGGGGGTGTATTAGATAGTGAGGTGGAGCACGGGAAGGAGGAGGTGAGTTTGCTAATAGAATCAATGAAAAAGGAGTTGAACTGAGTAGCTAAATCTAAGTCTGGGCTATTTGGGTCTGGGGTTGGGGTGTGTGGTTTGCTAGGGTTAAGGAGGTGAGATCCCTTCCAGAATCTTTGAGGATTAGTTTTTTTTT
>NC_056732.1:1647633093-1647667221 GCF_019279795.1 Protopterus annectens
GATGCAGGAACTAAGGGTTAAAAAAGTTTTTCCATTTTAAAAGGAGACATCTGTCGATGGCTCTCTAATATTTGTCACACCTTTATATACCAGAGTTATCTTATGCCTGTCTCGGGGTGCATGACTCTGCTTTTTCAGCCTGTCTGCATTAGAAACCCTCTATGTTCTTTGTCACCAGTAAATCATTTCCTAAAAGAGATCCTGCAGCGGCGGCTCCCAGCCTAGAAGAAATCTATTGCGCCGTGGGATGTTAAATATGTCCTTGAGAAGCTAGCATTACCTTCCCTTTGATTCTTTTGACCTGGAAAATATCTTCTTAGTGACTGATACTTTGCCCAGAAGAATTTAGAAATACAAGCCTCAATTTTACAAAAAAAAAAATGTTCTCTTTTGCAGACCAGGGTCACTTTGTTTCTGTTCTTCTTTCATGCCCAGAGCAATAATGGAGTTGTGCTTTAATCAGGTTAGTCACATTCTGGCATCCTTTCCTATCCCCAAACTAGAGAGAGAGTATTCTACACTTCCTGGATGTTAATAGGAAGTTTAGATTTTACCTGGGCAAGACAAGAAGACAGTAGGAAAAAACAGCTATTATTTGTATCTGAAAAGGATGGGAAGGGAAAGCCAGTCTTCAAACAGGCCATCTCTTAATCATTGGCCCATTGCACCCAGGCAGGTAAGGATCTATGCTGATAGTCACAGCAGCCATTGCTGCATTTCTTGTGGAGGAGTAGGGGTCAACACTCACTCTAATTTTGTAAGCTACCTGGTCTCAGTCCTTAACTTCTCTAAACTCTGCAACAAAGACATTGTCTCTAGAGCCAAGATAACATTTGCTTTGGCCATCCTACAAGGGTTGCTTCAGCCTAAGTATCCTCGGGCTCAACAACCGACTAGCCGATTAGCTTTCAGAAACTTCCTAAGTTTGAAGAATATTGCAGCAGTGTGTCATACTGCATAGTATAGCTGTGCAACAAACTTCCATAACTGCATATTTACTTTTGCAGTGTTACCACTCTGATCCACTCCTCTGCTTCTTGTACTTTGAGCATTCGGGAGTTAGGGTGGTGCACAGTCATACTTCCTCCCTTTATTCCTCTTTGCTACCACAGCAAGGTGTCCTTCTTTAGGTTAATTTAGAACTTGGAGAGACAGCTTTGGGTTGCTTCTTATTAGACTGCTACAGGTGGATGTACTCTTTCCCTTAATCTATATCTCCACGGATTCCTGGAGAGTTCCAGGACCAGAAAGAAGCAAATGTGTGCTGTGTCATTGAGGGCCCAGACATACAGATGGAAGGGAGCAAAACTCTGGAAGTCATGTTGGATGTGAAGCCTTCTGAAACAGTGAATGTACTCCGACATCTGTAGTTATGGTATGTTCTTGATACATGTACTTTCCACAGGAATGAAGAAGAAAGGTAATTGAGCAGAGCATTGTTTTCATATATTTAATGTGGAAGAAGATGATGTTAGTTTCTGTGAAGTAATTTAAGTTGATAAATCTGTCTTGTTTTAGTACTTTAAGACTAAAGCTCAGTAAGGTGTGCATTAAAAATTCTTGCCAGTGTTGTAATTTTAAATTAAATAATTTTCAGATAACAGTAAGGCTACGTATTGTCCAGGAAGTCCAAGTTTCTATTGCTTGCAAGATATCATGCGAGTCTGCAGTGAATCCAGCAATCATTTCACAACATTAACTGCTAGAATGTTAATCGCCTTGGATAAGTAAGCACTATTATATGAAATTTCTGATGATGTTATAATTTTTATTGCTTGAAGTTAATGGTTGTTAAATTTGTTTATTTACTTTGCATATCTATACCATATTAGAAAAGAAAATATAGTTAAAATAATCCAATGGGGAAAATGCACCTTAAAATAAAAATGTAAAAATTAGGTAACCTACTTGCTTTTGAGGTCCAGATATCCCTATACATTTTTTTTACAAGTCTGTTCATGTAGTCAGTTATTTGTTGTATTAGGCAGTGCCATTTTCATGCTTGACCCCACCCATACATGTTGTTGTTGTGGAATGCTCCATCCTGTTCACAGGGCAAATTTATGTAAGTAATACATGTATGTGAATCATGACCTCCATTCTTAAGTTAGTGACAAGTCTGTAATGTGGCAGGGGTTGGGGAGGGTTACACAGTCATCCTTCCTCCTTTTTTTTCCTCTCTCCTGCCACTGCAAAGCATTCTTCTTCAAGTTGACTTAGAACTTGGAGAGACAGTTTTGTAGGGGCTGTGAACACAACCAATGTACCCACATAATTTTATATTGGGAATGCTCAGGTTGTCATGAGAAGGAAGAATGCCCCCATCTGTGGCAGTCTAAAAAGCTGCAGGAAAAGGGGAAGATAAGGCAGTTAAACAGCTGTTTCACTCCTTTGTCAAATAGATTTGGAAGTGTCCAAGTAAGAATTGTGACTTTTTTCCAGTGGAAAGGAGAGAGCCTTTGTTCTGACACTTCACAGGAGAACAGCCATGACTCTTAGGTTCATAAGTAAGTACTAGGCTTGCCGCTCTTGAGGGCCATTTTAAGCCAAGCCATTTCCCCCTCAAAGGTGAGAATCAAACTACGTGCCTTATTTTATTTTATTTTTTTTAGGTAAACAGCTTAACTATTATGTCAGTCCCTCAACTCCTTGACAGCTCTCCCCTCTCCCACTCCTGAAATCCCATCCAGTGGGTGATTTTAAAAACAAAATCTGTTGTAGAAATGTGGGATAAATTGTGATAAAGGAATATATGTTTTTTTTTAAATCTGAAAGTAGTACCCATCTTCAGAAGTTTAAAGCAAACTCAGTCTAACCCAACAAGTTTGCAACTAAATCCTCCCGTGAATTTTTTAAACATGTTTATTAATTAATCACATTCTAATTTGCATTATGACATCATGTTTAGTAAAAAAAAAGAAAACAAATGGTAATAATAGTTTCCATAAATTGTCCCACACTTTCATCCACCCTCAAAATACATCAGCCCAATAGACAACAACCAAAACCTTCTGGAAGTGTATAAGCGTATACGTACCCCAGGGACACTTCTATTATCTTTCTGTCTAGCACGACTATGGAATTCCCTTCCCCCTCAAATTTGAACCATCAACAACCTTTCCTCCTTTAAAAACCTGCTTCACTCGTACGTTTCTTCTCGCTGGGAATGCTCCTACTTGCATCATACCTGACTTCATCGACTACATTCCTATTCTGCATCATCCTAACTCTCATCTCCGCTGTATATATTCACTTCTTTCTCTATTGCCTCGTACTCACCCCAAGTAACATGAAATTGTAAGGTGCATTCCTCCTCAACACCTGCTCTTAATTCTTACCTAATTATGCTCCATTAATGAACACACCTATATACTGTTTCATATTCTAAGTGTACTATGTCCTTGTTCCTTTCATACTTTAAACTATGTATAAGTGACAAACTGCTTTGATTTCCACTGTAAAATATGTATCTAAATTACAAACTGTTTTTGATTTTATTAATGAACTATGTATAAATTATAGACTGATGACTTGTACTGTAAAACTATGATTTGTATTGTAACACTGGATTAGGAGCTTTTTTCCCCGGGCCTCCATTGAAAATTGGCTCATTTTTGGCCCAGTGAACTTTCCTGGTAAACAAATTGCAAATTAATAAATTAAATAAATTATTGTCATTGGGCTGTACGTGTTTTCTTTACAATCATTTTTGTTCACTCTAATATTGCATAAATTGCTCAAGTTATGCCTTCCCTTAAATGTCATTTCTACTCCTGAGCATTATTCTACATATTGTACCCAGAGACTCCATTTATTTCTGTGAAATTGTATTTTTAGAAATGGGAAGAAACAAATCTCCAGTTCTCTGTATCTCCTTCATAATACCGAATACTTAATACTTCCATAACATTTGGTTTAGATTCAAGTAATTGCTTATGGTCACCAGTACCATTAAATTTAGTAAGGCCTTATTTTTCTCTAAGCAGTTAAGATCATACATCTCAGCTCAAAAGAATAATTTCCTTAATTGTTAACAGTTTTCCCCCCAATATTTCTGTTGAAGTACTCTATAAGGAATTTTTAAAATTTGCCAACTTGCTACTTTCCCCAGAAACATGTTCCCAGTTTCCTGTTACTTCCCCTTCACATCTCTAGCATTTGCTATTTACTGAAGAAGAGTCGTCTGAAATCTACTTTGGCAATAAAAATTTCAGCGCAAACACTTCCTTGCAAAAATACTATACCTTGACATTGCTGTATACTTTGAAGCTCTACAAATTTCTCCCCATAGTTCCTTTGTAATTTATTTTTTCTTTTCTAACCTCTTGTTATTGTCATAATTGTTCTTTAATAGCATCTTCTGTTGTAGACTCTTGCTTAGCACTGACTTGTCCCTTTCTCTTGCATTTACTCTGCATTCCGTATAAGGGATTGATAACAGTCTCTAACCTGATGTCCAGATTATATCTCAGCCTCATCCCACTCTGTTTACTTTCCCTCCCAAGCTGTTTATGACAAATAACTTGGTTTCTTTGTTAATTTTCAGCTCACACTTGCCTATCTTCTCGACTACTACTTCAAGACTACTGTGTTGCTAAAATCTCCTTTCTCCAGTCTCAAAGTTCTCCCATAAAGTTAAATTTGCTAGTTAAATGAAATGAAATTGTTAAAGTGCTCTATAAGTACATAAGAAAATTCAGCAACTCAGGATGTTGTGCCCTTGAAATCAATAATACATCATACACTGATACACAAAGACATTGTCAGTGCCCAAGTGAAAAAATGGATTTCAGTCTTCAGAGCCCCAATATGTAGTAAGACTAATGTACTAGACTTGGAGGATGAACGCCCCACCCCCAGCCATATCATCTGCTGAAATAGGAAAGTGGTGCTACAACAAAAAATGATAACATCTGAGTTCACTAAACTTGTTCTCTTTTCCTGGGTGGAATTTTCATCAGCTGTGCTTTTATAGGACTTTTATGAGGACTGCTGATGGTCTCACATTAGTGTTATATGGAACCTTAGATTTAATAAGGAGATGCCCTTTATTTCTAGGCTGATGCCATATGCATTAGGACCAGTTGGCAGGTAAAGTTTAGTTTTCACAGGTAGCCTGGAACCCTCCCTGTTCCTGTCATGCAACGTGTATGCTATGTGCTCCAGTTCTTCTTTACTGTGTTTCACTTATGGTTTAGGAGGAAATGGCTGCAGACTCTCTTGCAAGTGATTTTTCAAGCTTTGTGCTGTATGAGTATTCAGAATATTTTCTGACATTCTCATTCCTTTGTCTTATTAACTTGCAGCATGAGAAACTACTTTCTGGTTTATTTTCTGTGATAGCTCTCCTTTCTCTCTTGACCATTTTAGGTTTCTATTGGGCATGCGGTCCAGGAAACTATTGTATCATATCCTCTAGCAATTCCTTAAATGCTGTCTTTTTATCAGATTAGAAGGGATGCATTGTAGTCTCATTTTTACATCATTGCCCTGTATATTTATCTTAGATTTTATTGGTGCAAGATCTGATATAGTTATTGCATGGTCCTCAAATCTTTTATTTAAATAAACATATTGTGAAATATCAGTTAAATCCTGCCTAGCCCAGTTATTGTACCTTGAAGGATAATATGCAAATTTTGTCTGAGTTCCTTATGCTATATTTACATCTTCCACACTAAATATTCTCATGTACTTTTTCAGAATTCTACCTTTTTCATATTTTCCATTTTGCATCCCCCTGATGCACCCTCACTTCTGCAAATTGGGTTCTGGTTCCCTCCCTTAAATACCTATTGTTTAAAGCTTATTTCTCCCAAAATTCTCATAAGCTCTGTAGTAGTAGTTTTAGGTGGAGTATAAATTCAAGCCAATTTAATCCTCATCTCCTGCCAAAAAAGATTAGTACCATAAATCTTATTAGTCTCCTTTTTCTTTGTCTCACATACTCTGCTGAATGTCTACACTGAAATCCTTTTTGTTAAATTTATATGCCCATTTCTGCCCAAGTGCATGTCATGTAACATTGCTGTTTGTACCCTGTACTTTATATAATTCAGAACTCTACTCTTTGCTGCTCATCTGTACCTGTAAGACTATTTGTGTTCTATGTTAATATTGTGAAAGCATCCTTTCTGATATTACCCTCACATTTTCTACTGGTATGCATTGGGAAGATGACATAATGGTTAAGGTGTTTACCTTAAAGACACAAGGTGCAGGGTTTGATTCTCACAAGGGATAACTGGCTAAGCTTCAAATGGCCCAAAAGGGCAGTTAGCCTAGTACTAATAAATCAACCTATATGAACCATATGATTGCATCTTTACTTCTACAGATCTAAAATGTCTTTTTTTTTTCTGTGTGATCTTTCTATTATTTTTTTTAAACGGCTCTTCTTCAGAAACCTTGTGTTTTCTTAATTTCAACTTCTGATTTCTGTAGTTTTGTAATCTCATCTGAATAACTACTTAATATCTTCTATTTTTCCAGCCTTTTGTCATTTGACTTTACAAATTCTTCCACTATTTCACTTATTTTAAACTTGTCTGAGTATGGTGCAATTTATTCTTTCCAACTAAATTATTGGAAGCCATATATGTGCCAAAGCTGAAAGACAGCTTTTTGCTGATATCAGCTGCAAAGTTTTTCTCAGTCAGAGCTGTTTCTTCTCCTTCACTGGTTGATGTTCAATTACTTCCTGCAATTTCCTTCTTTGCTAGCATCCAGAAAGTGTAGTTACTGAATTTTGTCCATATTGATAACTTTTACTAGCTGTTAACAATTTGTTTCCCCACTTTTTGAATTTTTATTAATGTTTATGATATTTAAGTCACATTGTTAGATTGATTGCTGTTTGTTTGAATGTGTACTTCACTTGCATTGTACTGAATGATTAATACTGACATTCGGGCTATGTTTTATGTCTGTTGCTGTTATCTATGAGATTTGTGTAATGTTGTTCTATTGTCACTGTTTTTTTTTTCCTCAGTTTTCTTCTTTGTTATTAAAAAATAAATAAAGTTTGGGTCATTGCTGAAAAGGATCTACTTAAATAAGATAAGAGTGGGGGTGACTGGCACACAGTTTCTTCAGTTTACATTATAGAATATGTCTGTTTATATATTTTTGGAATTTATACCAGTTTACATGCATAACTCTCCTATGAGGATGACAGTTCAATATACACAGTACAAAAAAGTCAGTTGTGCTGGTATTAGGTTTACAGCCAAATAGGGAATAAATCATAATGAAAGGAAGCCATCTTGTCTCTCCTTTGATCAAGATTTACTTTCTGCTATCAATAAGCATCATCATCATGAGAGGAAGTTCTCATCTGCTGAAAGAATGCTGTGAGGGAGAATTTCTACCATCTGAAGATGAAGATCAAATGAACTGTTATGTAGGATCCCCTTGAAGTTCCATGTTACTTTCAATTTTTGCATATTTGTAAGTATGTATCTTTTTTGTTGAATAGTAACACACAATTTTTGCATTCTTTTCTTTAAATTTAGATGGTTAGGTGAGCAGAACACAGTGCCACATGCTATTCCAGCTCTGTTTAGACCATCACCTTCTGAGCGGATCAAAACTAGTGTTGCAAATCCTGCCTACTGCATGGATGCCAGGCAGTCAGAAGGCACAGTTCACTTGGCCCACATTACTGCAGAGATCAAAGATAGGATGATGGCTCTGGAAAAGGCAGACATGTGCTTTCTTAGTCCTCTTTTTGGCTCTGACTTGCAGTATACCAACAGGGTAAGTCTGAGTGCTTTTTAAGTTATTTTATGTAACAGAGCACACTTAAGGATGTTTCATTTACCAAGGTTAAACCCAACAGAAGTTCACATAAGAATCGTTTAGCAAGGCCCATTTATCTCACCATCTGTCATGCCTGGTCCTACCACAGCATTTGTCATGCTTGGTCCTTTTGGCTGGATTACTCTGAAGCCGCACTTCAGTGTTCTGAGTTGGAGATAATTTCTACTACATTTGAAGTTTTTTGAGTTTTTTCTACACGGTGTAAGTTAAAACTATTACACTTGATTTTATTGTGCTGTGACTGCTGTTGGACTGTTTTAGAACAATTAAACTGTCAGCTACTTTACTTGGAGCATTTAAACTGTAGCTACTTCCTTTTTTCTTTTAAACTGAAACAGTTCATTTACCCATGTGTTGCAGACTATCTTGAAAATTTTTGTTATTCTTGTGAGAGAAGGTCAATTACTGCCATTTTCTAAGTGTATGGGCATCTTTGACTCTTCCTAGGCTGCTTGTTGATTGGTTGATTTGCTTCTTTTTTTAATTGCTATTTATAGCACAGTTGAGTGCTGAATTATTGTCATTTTGGTGAGATTACTCTGAAATTGCAACACTGTGTACTGGTCTGAAGACATTTTCAACCAAATTTGATGAATTTTCTGAACTTCTGTACAGCAAGAAGTAAAGACTGTGTTGTACTTTATTTCATTTTGCTGTTCCTGTTCCTGGATCAGCTTTATGAGCATTTAAATTGTAATTTCTTTATTGTTTTTCATAAACTAGAACAGCTTATTTGACCAGGTGTTGGGGACAATCTTGGAATCTGTATATGTTAATCTTGTGAAAGAAGGTTTAGTTGCAGCGATTTCCTAGGTGTCTTAAGCACCACTGTTTCTTCCACGGTTGTTTGCTTGTTTGTTCTCTTGCTTCTTTCACTGAGTAGTGGGTAATGAGTAGATATAAATATTTTCAACTTAGTTAGTTCTCCCGAACCATCAGTTGTTCCCCTGGTTGGCAGCTGCTTGATTGTGCTCAGGGCAGCATTAGCTTGCACTTTTTGCGTGGCTACTCTCATTTGATTCTAGCTAGACTGAGAGTATTAGTGTAGTGCGTATCATTCTGTTGCTATCACTGTTACTACTCAGCACTCCCAAAAGTCCTCTCTTACTTCCCTTAGCTCCCTTGTGAAATTAGCCAGCTATTACTTAAAGCACTGGACAATATGGAGAATCAGCAGATTTGTTCCGCTTCTGTAGCCAGCCTCCTAGCACTTGATATCCTAAGGCAGTGTAATAATCATACTCTGATGTTGTTGTCTTTCGGCTTTTCCTGGTTAGGGGTCGCCACAGCAGAACTCCGGTCCGCTAATGATTGGCAGTAGATTTTCATGAATGCCGAGGTGCCAGCTCGACTTTCAGCCTTCAGCGAAGGCGCGCCCATTTACGCATGTCTTTTGAACACCCACCCAACCGCGGGGAGGACATGCAGACTCCACACAGAAGGCACTCCCCGCACTCTAGCTGAGAATCGAATGGGAGAACCTCTTAGTAATCAGTAATCATACTCTGATGCCTAAAAAAAATCTGCTAAAACTTGTAAGGTCAACTGAATTAATGTGGACGTTTGGAAGCTAGAAGTAAAAACAACAGATAAAGACCTGGAAGGTTTTGTTTAACAGTATTTTAAGAGAAGGAGAAGCACCGATATCCTAGAAAAAGTGGTGTTGGTTGTAATACTTAAAGAGGGTAAAGACCCATCAGATACAGCCTCATACAGGCCCATTTCAAGCCTAAACCTTGATTATAAAGTGTTTGTAATTGCTAAAAGAATGGCAGAGCTGTTGCCAAAATTGATAGATATGGATCTGTGTAGTTTTGTGTATTAGAGGCAAACATTTAACAACATTAATAGAACAATGATGATGCAGAGGAAAGCAGAATGTAAGAAAATATCACTGTTGTTGGTTGGTCTTAATGCAGATAAAGCATTTGATGGAATAAGCTGAGATTTTATGAGTAGGACAATGGAATCATTTGCATTCCCTGATGCAATAATAAGGTTAATTAGGAGAATATATGAAAAGCTGGAGGCAAAATCAAAATGGGAGGGTTCCTCTCTGGCAATTTGTGTCTGAACAGAGGAACCAGGCTGGAGTGTCCACTTTCCCTTTTGTTATTTGCGTTATGTTTAGACTATTGGCAAATAAAATATTGAGCCTGAAATTCAATGATATAATCAGTATGGTATTCAAGAAAACTTGGCTTTATTTGCAGATGATATTTTATATCTGATAAAACCAGAAAAAGACATCTCAGTGTTGTGGACCATTCTGAGACAGTTCCAAGTTTTTTTTCAGGATGTAAAATGAATGAAGATAAAACAAAGGCAATATCTGTAAACTATGTAGCCACACATGAATTGATTCAACAATATTCATAAAAATAGGAACATGATAAAATGAAGTATTTAGGAGTATGGGTTAAAAAGGATTCTGTTATGACAGCTAGGATGGTGTAGGAAGAGACTAAGCAAAAGATAAATAAATGAGAAACTGGAAGTTCTTAGCTATTGATATGGATAGCAAGATATAAGCAATAAAATATTTTTAGTCTCTTCAGTTTTATACACACATCAAGCATATTTTATCAACTAGAGGATAAGTTGTAGGTAGTAATCATGAAAGAGTTGTAGGAGTTTATCTGGGAGGGGAAGAGGGAAAGAGTCAAGTGGGACAAGTTGATCCTACCAACAGAAAAAGGTGGTTAAGGATTGCCTGATGTGAAGAGATGCTTTAGAGCTACACACTTAAGGCTCTTAATATGTAGCACAAGCAGAAACCTGTAATTCAAAGTGGAAAGGAATGTTGTAGCAGGAGGGAAATTTAAGAAATAAGGAGTGTGTGGAATTTTGAATACAGATGCATAAGAAGAGTAACAACAGTCATATAGATTATTATATTCATAAAGTAGCAACACGTTACACAAAGTAACACTGGAATGTATAAAGGAGATTCTGTCAGTAAGGATGACTACATTTAGGAGTACAGAGAATAGAAAAGAGGGGACTGGAATTTACTGGGGGAAACTCGCAAAGGAACCAAGGTACTGGGAACAAATAATGAGAGAGAGAGAGAGAGGTTATAGAAGGGAAGAAGCGAAGAATACATTTGGACTGCAGGCTGGAAAGAAGACATTATTGCACGATAACTGTAGGAATTGATCACAGATGGTTAGAAAAGATTAGTGTCGCTTGTCCCTCTCTAACATAGATGACAAGCAGGCGGGGTATTTCGTTTACATGCTTTAATATGTAGAATTACATCAGAATGGAAAGCAGCATATGAAATATAAATAAACTGAATAACAGACAGACCTTACATATATACATGCTTATATCTCAACAGCTTACTACAAATTGGCAGTCAGACGTGCTCAGTATTTATACACTTGTGCTAGCCCATGGATAGCTTCTTAAAGGTACATACACACACACACATTGTTCTACATCCTTAATTTTAAAAAGATTGCCCTCAGTAAAAACAACATTGGAGTTAGACATGCATTATTATAGACATTAGAAACAAACACAATATTCATGTCCAGGTTGCCGTGTATCTATTACGTGGTCCGGAGATGCAACCATATCTGGTAACATAACAATCTGGACTGAATTTAGCAACAGGAACAGTCTTCGGTGAACAACGCGTATCAAGAACTTCTGGATCCTTCATAGGGATGGGAATATTCTCTGGAACTGGAACACTGGACAGCTCACTCTGAGGAAAAGTCTTTCTCATAGGCTATGTGCTGTGATGCAGGCTCGGACACTGGCATCAAATGTTTCCAATTCCACCTAAACTCTGCTCCTTGTGATTCCACAATGTGCAATCTTGGCTCTGGGCAAATGTTCTTCACAACTCCAGTCCAGTCATAACCTTTGGACATTTGCATCCTTAATACTTCTCCTTCTCGTAAGGGATCGAGCGGTTTGCTGGTCTTATCATAGTAGGACTTCTGAGTTAATCATTTCTTCAACAGATTTGGTTTTCACTGACCTTTTGTTCTTAACATGTGGAACCAACAATTGACTACTGATTGGTAATGTGGTTCTGGTTTGTCTTGACAGAAGTCTCTGGGGAGGGGAACTAAGATGTTTATCACAAGGAGCATTTCTGAGTTTCAAGAGATTCAGGAAAACATCAATATCATCTTGTTTTGACTTCTCTAGTAATGGTTTTGCACTTTGGACTTCACGTTCTGCCAAAACATTTGACTGCGGATACTATGAAATACTCGTGATATGTGTAAAGTCCTATTCTTCGGCAATTCTTTTGAACTGTTGGCTTGTAAACTACATACCATTATCAGAAATAAATGGACTGCAAAATGATGCTTCATCTTAGTGATGACAACACTGGATGCTAGGTTAGGAAGTACGTCAATCTCAAACCAATTGGAGTAAGAGTTTACTAACACCAAATAATGTTGACCATTCCAATCAAAAATGTCGGTAGCTACTGTTGATTAAGGTAGTTCAGGAATCTGGTTGGTTCCTTCTGTATTCTCTCATTATCTTGTGACGTAGAAGGCCAAAATACTAGTCCTGTCACCCTTCTTTTGGTAGAGTCTGTTCCTGGGTGACCATGATGCACGATAGTAATGTATTCTTGTTGCAAGGACTTTGGAACAATTATCATTCTGAAATGTCCGAAAGTATCTTTGTCAGACAAAAATCTCATCTCTGTATGGAAAATAAGGTTGCACTTCTTGAAGTAAACTAGATTGTTTGGACAGCCATCCTTGATTGATAAAGTGGTTGAGCCTTTGTAAAACTGGATCTGTGGCTGTGTGATATCTCAGCTCATCAAGACATGTGGAAGAAAAATTTCTCACTTCCATGACTTCAAAATCAAGATTCGCATTCTCGTGCTGCTCAGTGGTGGTTCTGAGCGATCTGGATAATGTATCAGCAAGATAAAGCAGTTTGCCTTTCATGTAGGCAAGAGTGAAATTATATTTTTGCAATCTCAGCATCATATGTTGCAATCTGGCTGGAGCTGAACGCATAGGCTTTCTCAAGATAGTGACTAGAGGTTGGTGATCTGTTTCAATCTGGATAGGTCTACCATAAACATAATCATGGATCTTTGAACATGCAAACACAATTGCCAAAAGCTCTTTCTTGATCTGGACATACTGCATTTCAGTTTGGGTAAGAGTTCTAGATGCATAGGTTCATAGGTTGGTACTAGGCTATCAACCCCAGGGCCTATACAAGCCTAGCCATAACAATTCCCTGGCTGTTTCTTCACACACTATTTACTTCCCTGGACCCCTGTCTAGCAGGGTGACTGACGTGATCCCCGGGGTGAATTTCCTTTCTCCCATCCAATCATCAAGGTTCCTTTTGAAGAGGGCCAAAGAGGTGCACTGCTTGACATGTATAGGCAGTCTATTCCAGAGTTTGGGGAGTCTCTGGGTCAGGAACGTATCCCTCCAGCATGTTTTGTTTATTGTGGTGACAAGGTTTAGATCCCTGGAGAGTGTGGCTCTGAGGGATTGGGTAGCAGCAGGTTGGCCCTCTTGTAGAATAACTGCACCTAAACCAATTTTTGAAGCATCATAGGAAAGAGTAAGTGGCTTGTGAACATCATAGTATCTGAGAGTTGGTGGACTAGCAATCCTTTGTTTTAGGACATCAAATGTTCTTTGCTGTTGCTCTAACCAAGACCAGGATACATCTTTACTTGTCAGCTGTCCGAGTGTTGCTGATAGTTGACTGAAGTCTGGAATGAAGTTGTCTAGATAGTTAAACATACCAAGAAAACCTTCCAGGGCTTGAACATTGTCTGGCACTGGCATCTTGAGAATGGCTGTTAAGGGTCTGGTCGTAGGTCTGAACTAGTAAATAAATGATCAACCAAGTAACCTCTTGTAGCCTGAATTTGCATTTCTGTGGTTTGAGCTTAAGATTCACAGACTCCACTGACATCAAACTAGGTTAAGGAACAAACCCAGAAGGTTGAATTGTCACATAAAATCCTTTATTTGCTCCATGGTGCTGCTCCTGCCCTGTGATGTCATCAGCAACTGAGCAGTCTAACAGTGTATTGGGTTTGTGTGAACAATATACTAGGCCTGTGGAATTATCTGCAACTTAACCTAGTAATTCCAGTACGAATGTAGATGCAAGTAATATTACAGCACTGGATCCAGTAGAAGTTCCAGTTTTCCAACATAGTTTTTTATTCAACCAAATGGAACCTTTTCCGCTGCCTCCCAAATGGAAGAAAAGCTTCAGGCAACAAGGAAAGAAATGGAGCAGCACCATGGAGCAAATAAAGGATTTTATGTGACAATTCAACCTTCTGGGTTCCTTAACCTAGTTTGCTGCCAGTGGAGTCCGTGAACTGCTTTTGTTTCAGTTCTGAGTTTATATGGTGTATTTTGTGTTTTTGAGCTTAAGATTCACTTGATGTGCTTTTTCCAGAACTTTTCTGAGGTTTCTGTCATGGTCGGGTTCACCATTACTTCCCAATGGTATGTTGTCTACTATAATAACACAAGGATACCTAGAAAAAGGTCGCTCCATTGCACATTGAAAGATGTCACTTGCAGAATTTATCGCAAATGCCATTCTCAAAAATCTGTACCTGCTAAACGAAATACTGAACATAGTGAGCAATGATGAGTTCTTGTCAAGCTGAATTTGCCAAAATGAACTCTCTGCATCTAAGACCAAAAAAAAACGTGGCATTTGACATCAGAGCTGCGACTTCTTCGACAGTACACATTGGGTGATGAGGTCTCTTTAGTGCTTTGTTCAAATCTCTTGGATCAATACATATAGTGATGTCATCTGAACTTTTCGTATGAGCTACCACCATGGAAGATGCTCATTCTGTAGGAATAGCTGAACCAACTGGACAAATCACACCTTGTTGCACTATTTTTTTCTAACTCTGCTTTGACTCTGTCCTGCATGGCAATTGGAACTTTTCAAGCTGGCCTGATAACTGGACTGACATCTGGATCTGAGTTCATGGAGTACACAACTGGAGGCTTCCCTAGTTTGTCTTCGAAAAGATCAGCATAGGTAGAAAGAATATACTGGATGAAATTAGAGTAGTAATCTTTCAAGCTAACACGATGGACTTTCTTGTTAAATGAAAGTAGTCCCATTTTCAAACTGTCTCTGAGCCCTAATAATGACTGGATGTGCCTCTTGACCACATAAAATAACAAGTCGTAGCATCTCCCAGCAGAGTAACATGAAAACACTACTAAGCCTTCATCTTTCATTTCTTCACCTCCATAAGCAACAAGCTTCACACACTTTGCCAAATCAAGCCTTTCACCATGACACACTCTAGCAAATGTGTTCTGCTGAACTAACATTGCACTTTGGAATCTGTGTCAGCTTTGATCTCTGCGTGTTTTTCATTTATCCGAACAGTACAAAATACTTAATTCTTTGCCCTTAAATCTACTGCATTGACTGTTTCATAAAGCAATGACACACCATCAACATAAATAGTAAGGATGCAGCTTTCTAATTTATTAACTCATTTCTTAAAATGTTCCCTTTTTATGAAAGGATGTAGGCCTTTTGATTTACAAAACCTTTTGAAATGATTCCATTTATTGCATTTGTGGCACTGCCAAAAGCTAAACATTTTTTCCTTTTAGACTCATGACTTCCACCACAATTACGACAGTTGGCAATGAAACTAGGTTGGGGCCCATCCTTTAAGCTTACTGACTCACTCTTATGCTTCACTGAGACTGTGCGAACTCTCGAATTTGCTGGAAAGCTCTGGGGTTTACCAGTGATTGCTGCAGGGGCTACAGCTGCTGCCATGTATATGGGCCTGTTTCTTTTAACCACGTGCTGCATACTATATCAACATGAGCTGTATAAGTTACTGGAAACCTGCATCTCTCATTTATAAGCACGTGTGTGTGCTTTTCTATGAGATGGTATAGGTGACAAATCTCTATGGATGTATTCTGTCACGAAGCAAAAATCTTTTTCACAGTGTCATCTTTAATACCACACGTC
Organism: Protopterus annectens; assembly: GCF_019279795.1. Classification (NCBI taxonomy): domain Eukaryota; kingdom Metazoa; phylum Chordata; order Ceratodontiformes; family Protopteridae; genus Protopterus; species Protopterus annectens. Next base: position 1,647,648,916 of record NC_056732.1, read on the forward strand.
TGTCTTTTTTATCAACTGATCCCTTAATTCACCAAATCTGCATGTTTTAGCATCATTTCTCAAGTTAGTTATATATGCTGCAAAAATTTCACCTGACCTTTTGATCCCTTGTGTAAAATGAGTGCCTTTCCACTGTAACGTTTATCTGGGGGTTGCACATTTCTCTAAATTTACATTTTAAGCACTCAGGGTCCTCCATTGACTCAGCCGGAACAACAATATGACTGTTTTCCCTCTCTCCTGCAAAGATAAGTGCATACAGAAATGAATGTTCCCTTTCAGTGGCTTCTGCCCAGTTAAATTAAGCAGAGTAAATGCCTTTGTGTGGTCATCTTTATCAGAAAATACAGCCTGTATGAAAATGTCATACTCTTGCTCAAACACACTCAAGTTTTCTGCGGTGTTATTGTCAAACACAAGTGCACTGAGTTTTCGAAGTCCATCTGCCATGCACACAAATTGTGCAGAAACGCACTGAAAAAAATGTCCCTTGTAATTTTGTACAAACTGTTTGTGAGCTTGTAATAACATTCAAATGCACAATAAACTTTTCAAAATACTTTACTTTGCGAAATATGCTCTGTAATGGCTGTATTCTGTGAAATAACTTTACTGTAACACTACACAAACATGCAAGCACTTCATACACTTCTGATAACTTTTATATCTTTAATACGGGAAGTACGTGCTTAGTGAATATCCGGTCATTTCCTCTTATTTTATCCATTTTATGCAATTCAGACTTTATTTCAAAACATTTTCCGTAGTAATTCGAATATTTTTATCAATATTAGACATACTGGTTTATTTGACTATCATTTAGAGTGTTCTGTATGCTTTGTTTTATATTTTGTGAATAAGAAATTATTTGAACAGTTTTAAACATCTGAAATTCATTTCTGACCTGTTTTGCGAATTATACTTGCAGTAGGGATGATCTACTCCTTTATGTTCCTCCAGTACCAGCCGGGTGCCTCTCGGACTTAAATTGAAGAAACTGGAACTCTTTATAGCAACAAGTTGGTTTAGCCATGCTTCCTTTAACACCACTCCCTTTTAGACATGCCTCTTCTGACACCATGTCGCTCATCCCTCTCTAACATAGATGGCAAGCAGGTGGGGTATTTCATTTAGATGCTTTAATACATAGAAACACATCAGAATGGATAGCAGCATCATAAATTATAAACAAACTGATTAACAGAATCTTACATACATGCACGCTTATATCTCAACAGCTTACTACAGAATGACAGACAGGATTGCACGTGCTCAGTATTTATACACTTGTGCAAGCCTTTGGATAGCTTCTTAAAGGTACATACATACACATTGATCTACAGTTGGGAAGAGAGAGATTGGATAAGCAGTTCACAAAGAAACAATAGGTGCACATATAAATGGCTTGCAAATATGCAACGAAGTCTAAAAGGTTTAGGATTTTTGCTTGGAAGTGTTTGCATATGTATTTTAATACCTCAAGGAATTTTTCCTCTGGTGGATGACAAATGTTGGCGGTCTAATAGGGAAGAAAGAGGTAACTGTGAGCATATGTTTTGGGAGTGTAATGAGTTGGCTGACTTTAAAAACCTCCTATAGAGTACTTTGTCAGAAATACTGGGTAAACAAATGAGTTTAACTAAGGAGATTATTATTTATTTTTTGAGCTGGAATACACCATCTGAATTGCCTAGACAAGGTAAGGTCTTGCTAAGTTAATTCTATTGGCTACCTAAAATCATTTACTAGAAAATGGAAACAAGTCTAAACAACCCTGTTTGAAGTAGTGATTATTCTAACAGGGATAAAAGAACTATAAGTGGGATCTTTAGAAAAAGGGTAGGAACAAATTGCATAGAAAAAAATGAAAATTATTGGAACAGTCAATGTAGAAAAAAATATTTTAGTGGAGGAATGAGGTTTAGGAAAAGGTAGGAATTGAACAGTTTGTTGGATTGATTATATTGTATAGAAGAATATATGTGATATGTAATGTTTGTAAATGTAAACTTGTTAATATGATTTCTTTACTTTTATACACCTAAGATGTTATGTGATCCTATCTCGCCTACATTCTGAATGATGGTGAGGTTTGAACGTCCGGCTCGACATTCATTACCTTTGCCAAAAAGGCGAAGTCTCTTATTGGGTGGAAACTATCTATATCCAGGATGCCACACTACCAGTCTCCCAGATCGTTTGCGCTTCCCTGCCGAGAGGCGTCTCGAGCTGGCTGGGCTGAAGTAGTTTTTTTAACTAACTTTTCTGTCAGTTTTTGCTGTTTTTTTTGCTCACAGCACTGTTTTAAGCTATTCTCGCTATTTTTATTAATACGATTTGGATTGTTAAATTGTGTGTGGTTGGTGGGGTTTGGTTGTTTTGGCCCCTCCTCCCAGGCCTTCCCCGGACTGTCCTTTAAATACTTTACCGGTCTCCTAGTAATTCTATGGTGGTTGAGAGTTCCCTCGGTATTTCTTTTCAGGAAGTGTTTTGCATAAGCTATTGCACATAAGCTTAGATTTATCAACTTAGTATTAAGAATTTAGTGGTTTTACTTTCCTGTCAAAGTGACTAGAATTAATGTCAAACCCCTAGGACAAACCCTAGGCCTTAGGGCTTTAAAAATGATGATGTTAATGTGCGGGTTTAAAATGTCTATCACAGACGATCATTAAGCTCTGTGTATGTTAATCTCGGGGCAAAGCACTTGCAGGAGTCATGCAGTGTATGTCGCTTTTTTTCTCAAGGGGTCACTCCAGGAGGAAAAATAAATTGATTCTTAAGGGTTAGTTAAAAAGAAGCCTGAAGAAACCTTGGCATCGGCTCCTACTCGGCCAAAAGAAAGAGCCCGGTTCGACCAGTCCGTCCAATCCGACTGCCAAAAACTTGGCAGGGCTCATCGCCTTGCTCCAAAGACTGCCTAGGCAGCACCCTTGCGACAGTCTGCCTCCGGCCGATGGCGACTCCTCTGGCCGGAGCGATGGCGTGGGGAGCATGAAGGTCGGCCGGTAGGCTCCGCTGCTCGGGAGCGGGCCAGCTCAGCCGGCACGAACACTTATCGAAGCGCCCGGGAATCTGCTGTGGGATTCCACTGGCGTGCGACTATTCCCACCGGCTGTCTGGAGGTCATACTGGAGCAGTCACCAGCCCTTTGGGGCCGTTGGAAACCTTCCTTCTCTCCCTCCCGAGGGATGTAGTCGCCGAGGATGCCGGATTCATTATCCACAGGGTGCTTCAAGACCCTTTAGTCCCAATCTTCAAAAATTTGTTCGGTTCGACCCAGCTGGTCCGACCCCGATGACCTTGGCCATGACCTACCGGCTTTCCATTGCCGGCCTGCTTGGCTCCGCTTCGGCGTGCTATTGGGGCGGTGAAGTCTGGGGTGGCTCGACTTTACTCGGCTGGGGCATGGTTAGAAGTTTGGTGTGCGGGGCTTTGACCGGGGTGGTGTTTGGGGACCTGCTGGTTCAGGCCTCGGTGCCTGACTGGCCGGCTCCATCGGCTATCCTGTCCCGGAGTCGGGACTGACTCCCGAGATTCTGGCTCCCATTTTCAGGCCATGAGGAGTTCTAGCCAGTCCTCTTTGGCCATCTCTCCGAGTTACTAGCTTTGGAACTGGGTGCTTCTTGATTCCCTGTCCAAAGCCTTAGTCCGGAGCCCGGGGCCTGGGCGGCCACAGTGGGGTTCCCTCTCGAGGTTGTTCGCCCGGGAGTTGTCTTCAGAGGAACCCCAAGGAAGAAGATGGAGTGCCAGGAAGCCGCGTGGACTCCCGCAAGAGGAACATGGACACTGTGAGTCATGATGCAGAGGCCCATGGGATGGTAGATCCTCGGATGATGTCTCATTCCCAGACATTTACGTCTCAAACCTTGAGGCGGGAATCCTCAAAACCCCCTGATGGCGAAACAGTGCTCCTCCAAGGCACTGGGGCTCTGCTCTCGCCTCACAGTGCTCCTCCAAGGCCTTTGACTTCTGGATTTCCGCCTCCCGAGAGGCGTGGAACATCCAGATACACAGACGATTACGCTGCAGAGAGCCAGGTTCAGTCACTTTGAGAAGGAGGTTCCTTTTATCTGCGTGGCTGCTTAGATGCCATACTGGAGAAGGCTGCACAACAGGACGTGGCGGTGGCTGTCCATCATCCTCCTAAGAAGGTGGCGGTATTATGGATAGGTCTGCGGGCACCTGACTTCAGTCTAGGTTACCTTAAGTCTAGGAGCGCGCCCTGCACATTTGCCGACTGAGAGGGATCTGGTGGGAGTTGTCAGATTCCCTCTTTCAATTCTAACCTACCTGAGCAACTGGCTGGTAGTTTGCATCTCAGTTGGCCTATCCCCAGTCGATTTAACTCTTCGTCGCTGAGGAAACATTTTCATATCGGCGGAAGTGAATGAAGCGGCAGGCACGAAGCGTGGCTCTCACGTGAACGTAAACATAAACGTGTCAGTTTCTGGAGTGGCTCAAGTCTTCCTTGTGGCTCCTTTGATGGAGCGGTCATTATTTGGACCCAGAACCTTACTTACCGGCTGCTCCTTGGAGAGCGTTATCTGGTTTGGGCCCTTATCATTGTTTGGACCGGCCATACCCCCAAAGGAAGGCCAAAGGAGGGAAAATGTAATTTCCGTTATCTGCGTTTACTCCCAGCAGCAGGAAAATTCAGATCAGAGGCAGAGGAAATTTTTACAAGAGCGCCGTCCCAGAGGCGGCTGAGAACCCCGCAGATGGGGCAAGAGTCCTTCGGAGCGAAGTCAGGAACACCGACATGAGGATTGCCCGTGGCAACTCCGGTGGTGGGTGTGTTGCCGGCACACAAGTCCTTTTGGTAAATCCATCAGACGTCCCGCTGGATGGTGCGGAGGTTACACCATCCATTCAAATACTCACCCCCCACCGTCCAAAGAATCAAGCTTTGATCAAGCCTGGGAGCGGCGGATCCAGGAAACTGCTAGAAAAAGAGGTCATCAACGTTACAGGCTGGGTAGGATCAGTACTCCGGTTCGCGTCAAACGAAAGTGAAGGACCTGAGACCAATATTGGATCTCAACCAGACTAAGACCAATCCGTCTGCGAGATCAAATTCGAATGGTCACGTTGAAAATCATTCTCCGTTTGTTTGAAGATGGTGCTCCGGTATAAATATTGTTATGCGCTTGGACTATATCGAAGGTATGGATCTCCCAGCCCACCAGTCGAGATCACAATTACCAATTTTGTGCTCTGCCCTTTGGTCTCACCATTTTGCAGTGTTTTGGCGTGGTGACCACTGAGAGTGCGGATTCCAAGTGTTCCCTATCGACGGCTGGCTCCAAGTCCACCACCAGGCATCTACTAATGGACAACCTCAAAGCCACCATCTCCCTTGAGGTGTGCCTGGGGTTACGTTAGGTGAATTAAAGTGTCTTGCTGCCCTCTCAGCGTAGTGGAGGATTTATAGGAGCAGAGATAGACTCAAAGACCAATCAGCGTCTTTGGCTCCTCTTGTCCGGGGCTGCGGGGCCAGGTTTAGAAACAAGATAGGGTCCAGCCCCAGCCAGGATGGTCCTACAGTTTTGCAGAGCTCAATGTCTGCCCACAGTTTCTTTCTCAGCACTCTAGCAAGATTACGTGAGGTTCTTTGATGGCTCTGTCAACTCAATGGTCCTTTCAGGATCGGTTCCCTCAATCATCACATAGCGATTCTGGAAAGATGCAAAAGGGACGCCGGCTGGGTCCACCACAGGTAGACGTCAACTTGGATTTCCTCTAACCCTTTGTTCTTCAAGATTCTTCTTGAGGATTCTTCAGCCTCCCAGATCTTGTGGGGGCAATGTCACTTTCAGGAGAGAGAAAGCTAGTTCAGGAGCTCCTGGCTGGTGGATGGCTTTCTTCTCCCACATCAGCGATGTGTTGGAGATGAGGGGCTGCCACTTCTATCCCTACAGGCCTTACAAGTTTCTTCCTCAAGGCATCGCCAGCCATCCACACAGACAACATGGGGCATTGAGCTCCTCTGAACAAACAAGGTTTCTCGGTCGTATCCCTTTGCAGATCTTCCACGAGTGTAGGGAATGGGCGATAGCTGAAACCCGCCCTAGGGTAGCGTAACACAAGTTTCAACCTGTCCGGTGGGTGAGACAATTAAACTAGCAGGGCATTCTCTCTCCTCCGCGAATGGTCTCTAAACACGCACAGTAGCAGCCAGGTTTCAGAGATGGGGCATGGGTGCTGCGACCCCACAGTAGCGCACAAACACCAAGTGCCAAGGTTCTTCTCCTTGATTCCACAAATGTATCCTACCAGCCATGGATGCTCTAGCACAACCTTGTATGAGGCTGGTCTCTAAGCAGGCTCCAGGCAGCCATGCAGGGGTTGACAAAAGCTCCCAACGGGTCTTCAATTCTTGAATTGCCGACACCAAGCCTGGAAATCAGATGGTTTCACTTACCACAAACATGCACCAGGCGATCCGTGGACCTTAGACCTGATCCAGTTTGCTGAAATGCATCAGTGCGGGACATTGGCATCAGTCCCTTCAATCTCTAGAGGTGGCAACTTGGCTCCTCCACAATAACCTTAGTTAGAAGTCACAAACTAGACACCAGAAGTTGTTCACATTTTATCTTGGCCTAAAACCCACCACTAACGGTGTACCTCAGTAAGTGGAAGAGGTTTGCTATCTGGAGCTCAACTCAAAGGGCTTCCCTTCATCACTGCTCCTGTCCCAGAGGTTTTGAAATTCTTAACATCCCTGTTTAATCAGGGATCTTCTGTCTCAACTATTAAAAGTTCAACCTACTGCTATCTCTAAATTCCAGCGAATCCATGGATGGAGAGAGGTTTGCTATCCCTAGCTATACTCAAGCGTTCATTAAAGGTGCGGAGTCTGTTCCCACCACCAGTTTTCATCTTAACACCTCCGTGGGATCAGATTTGGTGCCGGCATTAACAAAGTCCCTTTTAGACCAGCTGCTACATGCGAATTAAAATATCTGTCTTGGAAGCGGCATTTCTTAGGTAATAAAACTTCTGCAAGAAGAGTCTCAAACTTCAGCCCTGTCTATTAAACCACTGTACTTGATTTTCCACAAGGATAGAGTATCACTTAGGCCTAATCCATCCTCCTTTGTCAATATCTGTCTGCTCTGAATTTCTGTCTTCAACCAAACCATAGAACTGCAGTTTTCTTTCCAAAATTCTCCCTGTGGAAGCAGGAATACACTCTCCATAAATTGGATGTTCACGGGCAATTGCCTTCTATTTAGAGTATCACTCTACCCTAAAGTATCCTTCACCAGTTGTTTGTGTCCTCTTTTCCAGATAATAACAATGCCAAACCATCACAAAAGCTACAATCTCAAATGTTCTTTGGATTGCACGCTTCAGGCTATTCTTCTTAGAATAGAAAACATCCTTACATCAGTTGTTCCAGCAGGACTCACCAGAGCTATAAGCTGACTCTATAGCCTTTCATTCCAACAATAATAAATAGGAAATTTGATATCTGCGGCTACTTGGTCCAACCGCACACTTTCATGCATAACACAGGCCACATTCTTGGCATCTAAGGGCGAGCATCATTTGGTTCCACGGTACTCAGGAGTCCGGCTACTTCTTAGACCTTTCATCAGGTGCTAGGGGCGCTGTTTCATTTTCAGAACTGAGAGATAGGATCACATAACATCTTTTAGTTATGTGCTCACCATAACTTCAGATGTTTGGGATCATAGCCTACATTCTATCGGTCCCAGGGAGTGTCCCCTGCCTTGAAGATCAGAAGAGATTGAGCGGTTTTGAGTTCAACTGTTTTTATCTTGTTTCATCTGGCGATGTTATATAAGCGGGTATGCGTGTGTGCATGTATCTTGGACAAACTGAATTGGGATCCTGGTAGTGTGGTGCATCTGAGGGATACTGTTTAAGCTCCAGCCAATAGAGACTTAGGCTCTTTGGCATAAAAGCGTGCGGTAGGAGCGAGGATGGCTCCCGAACCCATCATTCAGAATGTGGCAGTGTGATCCCAAGGATCTGAAGTTATGAGTGATACAGGCACCTAAGTTTGCCTATGTCACAAGTGATAATTCAATAAAAGTGTTAAAAAAAAAAGAGAGACAGTGATGCCTAGGTATAAAGAGAAGGTACTTTGCTTTAACAAAGCTGGATGTCCATTAAAGATCTTTGTTTAGAGTTATCAGTTAAGGATCTGTGTTTACGGATGCCCGTTAAGGATCTGTGTTTACAGATGTCAGTTAAGGATGTATGTTTAGGGATGTCACGTTCATTATAATTCCGGCAAGAAGTATGGCATTGAATGCTTTAGCTAGTTCAAGATAATCTCTATAAACAGCATTGCCACTGTCAACAACTTGTGAAATCATCTTGAAGACATTATCAAGTAGTGTCCAATATTTATCAGTTTGGGACCCACACAGTAGATCATTCCACTTTAGAATTGGTTTGCATCCTTCATTCAAAGGCTTCTACATAATGGCAAAAGCCCTTGCTGACTGCACGGTGACTTTTTTAGGCAGAGTCCAGCTTATCGATCTAGCAACTTAGCAAATTTATGTAACACTAAACTGGTCCATATTTTCTCACCCATTTCTAAATACCAGGAGTCTGAATAACAAACTGCCCTGTCCTGAGGCACCCTTTCATCTGGAACATGTTGATGTATGTGTAGTTACAGAGACTCTGTTTAAATGTAATAAAAACACTCCCTTCTTACCTAGGTTTTGTGTATGCCATGGCTTCAGGCGTGTGTTTCCATGTTTGATGGCAACCACATCTCATGTAAGTAGATACCCAGAGACACACAGATTGAGCTCCTATAACTTCAGTTTATCATAGACAAGACCAGCTACTAGCTTATAGTATGTTGCACAACCCCCTTTGTTTCCAGGTGATCCTGTATGCAGTAGCTCCATAATCCTAGGTGACTTCAGTTACCCAGCCATTGATTAGAGCACCTATATCTCTAACCTGTGGTATACCCAGAAAGTTTTGGATTTGGTAAATAAGAATTCCCTGAGCAAACCTGCTAGAGGCCAAAATAGTATGCATCTGGTTGTTGTTAATATTACTTTACCCACTTCACTCTGCTGCTGTCCTTCTCCATTTAAGTCCGATTGTGAACTACTGACATTTACTTCTGAAGTCACCATACTCCTGTTATGAATGTCTGTATTTAAAGTTCTCAAAAGAGGCCAACCTTATGAGATGAAATCTTTACATTTATGTGTGACATCATTACCACTGACCCTGACCCAGCAGTCAAATTCATTAAGGAGTTTTCTGCCCTTTTAGAAATGCATCCATCTAGCAGTCCAAACTAGACCCAAATACAATGGGGAATTTAAACAAAATCCCTAATGGTCAAACAACATAAATTTTATAACAAAAGAAAACATTCTTTAAACTGTACAGTAAAGCTAAAATTCATCAGAATGAGAGTAATATAAACATATTTCAAGGAAACTGAAAAACACTTTAAGGACCAATAAAAACAAAACATGAACAGAGATTAGTTTTTGAAGAGAAGGATAACTACAAGTCCTTCTTTAGCTGTGTTGGAAAACTAAGAAGCAACACTCAACATTGCTCTGAACTTTCCTTATTAGGACCCCCCCACTCTGAACCAATTATGTACAGTACATTTGCTATGTCACATTTTTTACAACCTTTGGCCATGAAACGGCTGTTCCAGTACTACTCACCCCAGAATCTCTTAGACGTTGTGTCATCCCTAAAGAACATGCTCTTATGGTGTTATCAAAAACCAAAAACACTTTCTCTATGGGTCCGTGCAACATACCTAGGTGACTATTAAACAATGTCAAGCAGGCTCCTGCTGAACTTATCAGGCTATGTTTCCAAATCATGGTGCACTGTTGTGGTTATGCCCTTCCACAAGGGTTGGCCTAACCACAGACCCTAGAAGTTACAGACCAGTCAGCCTCATGAGTCTGATCTGTAAAGTTATGGAGTGTATCCTAACCCAAGTCATTAATCATGATATTAAGGGTCCCCCAACAATTTAACTTCATCAGACAGAGGTCGTGCCTGTTGAAGCTTAATAATTTCTTCAAGATGATTTCACAAGTTGTTGATAGTGGTCATGCTGTGTATACAGATTATCTTGAACTAGCTAAAGCATTCAGTGCCATACTTCTTGCTGGAATTATAAGGAGCCTAATATCCCTAAACATAGATCTGTAAACGTAGATCCTTAATTGACATCTGTAAACCTAGATTCTTAACTGACATCTGTAAACACAGATACTTAACGGATATCCCTAAACACTGATCTTTGTGTGGCAAGATGCACAACCATATGACTGAAAGACAGAACCCACATCATTCAAGTGGCAGGTGCTTCTTAAGTAGTGCTGAGGTAACCAGTGGAATTCCCCTAGATCTGTACTGTCTGTCCTCTCCTGTTTGCTATTTACTTCTCCAATCTCAAAAAATGTTAACCAGGACCTGTTGGTAACTAAATTTGCAGCCTGCTGCAAACTGGGTGCAGTTGTCAAAACCCCTTTCTGATGTCTCCACTTCAGAAAGAGCTTACCCTAGTTAATACCTGGTTTATGGAAAATGGGTTTAAAATGAATTCTAAAAAGTTTAGCATTGATTCTTTTGAAAGATAAAACTTACCAATAACATATAGTACAGAAAGCACACCCTTACTAAACAAAAGATAGTCAGGAAGTCCTGCTACTTAGCACAACTAATAGCAAAAAATATTTCATCCAGATCCAAAGAGGTTGTCATTCCCCTTTATTCTGTCAGCGATCAGACCCATTTTAGAGTACAGTGCTTCATTTCATTGTATATTTCACTTGACATATCCAAAAACTCGAAAAGCCCCAGAGGTTCCCAAGTAAAAAGATCTCTGGTCTTAAGAACCTTTTTTACCTGGAGAAACTGGAATCTCTGTCCCAGTAGAAGATATGTGCGTTGCTTACTATGCCATTAGAAATTCAGTGTTTTTTCACTTCCTGGATCCTGGTAAATTAAACTGCTTAGCTAATACTTGTACCACAGGTGAACAAAATGAGATGGAAAGATAGAACTTCTTCGTATTGTCCACTGCTGTAGTAGCCTAAGCTGTATTGTTTGTTCTGCCAGGTTCCAAAGCTTTAGAGCACCTTCCATGCACCAAAACCATTGGTCAGTTCAAGTTGAGCTGGCTAAAAAGTCTGGTTTGGGCAGCAAGCCCTTAAGAGCTTTCCGGCAGCAGAAGAAAGTGCTCCTTTGTGGGCTTTCAAGAATTAATGGTCAGCTGATGCTGTTCCATTCCTAGGCAGATAAGTTCCCTTCAGAGGAAAAATTCCACCATATTTTTGTGACAGAAAATTAACTTTTTCTGAAAATTGTTTATATTCTAGTCAGGATAAGTGTTTTTTACTGTCATTGGAAGTGTCACTTTTTTTTTTTTTTTTTTTAACAGTATCTAGCTTATTTAAGATTGCTTTTTCTGTGGAAAAACAGGTGTTATTTTACTCTTTGAGGCTGGGGAAAGTGTGTAAAGTTCTTTTTACTATGTTTTATTGGGGAGAAGTTACTTTTTGCAACTTACCTGCTTAACAGATATTTTCTGGTAAGTGTCCCTGTGAATCAGTTACCATCTTTCCATTGCCATGAAACAGTCTGTACCAGTGCCTCAGTGTAACTTCTGCCACAAAAAGGAAAAAATTGTTAAGCAGCCTTTCCCACCACAGCAGGCTGATATTTTGATGCAGCCACAAGTTAGTGACTGCTGTGGTCAAAGTTGGTTCCTCAGACCACTCATCTTTTTCGTTGGGTCCCTCTGTACCACTCACCTTTTTCGGAGGGTCCTTCTGTTGTAGTTCCTACAGCCACTGTGGACAAAGGTTAGACATGTCCTCTGTGGCTGTTAATGTGCTCTTGTTGGACGGGGAAAACCACTCTTTTCATCCCTGGGCAAAGGGATAGGGAATGCCTCTCTGCTTAGCACTAGAGAGGTGATTGCTGGCAATTCTGGGTCCATTTCTTCAGGAATTCCTGTTAAAAAGAAACAAAAAAAATAAATTTATATCTTTCTCTGTGATAGTGACATTGGGCATAGCTCAGGGTTTTAGTGCAGACCCTTCACCTTTCCTATGCAGTTGTTTTGGTAAAAGTAAAAGGGATTATTCTTTTCTTGAATAGATTATAGAGTTTGAACCTCCAAAGGAATGTGAAGGGACAGATGATGATATGTCTCCACAGATTTTCAATTCAGTTTCTGAAAAAAGTGTGACTTTGGAATAGTCTTCCCATCCATGTGAAGCTGAGTTCATCTATTACCTAATTTAAGCACGATGTGGATCAGTGGATGGGGAACAGGAAATTTACACTGGGCCTAGCACCCATGCCCTTATGGATGGAGGTAACTAACAGATGCCTGGCCCTCAATGTCCTATTTGGATACTGGACATTGTAATTCTTTTGGGAAAACTTGGCTAGGCTTAACCCCCCCCCCAGGTCATCAGCCTAGTAACAATCTATGAATGTAGTCCAGGGAGGTATGTCTCAGGTCATTAACACCCACATGGTCTATGACAGAGTCATACTGGTACCTGTGGTTCGATGACCTGAGTGTTTGTGTGATTTGACAGATCCTAGCCCCAAAAAGGCAGCTAACCATGACTCCCTCCTTACTCAGTCTGGTGAGGGGGACATCAGTGTGCCTCGCTATAGAATCACCAATGACCAGGAAATTTGGTTGTGTGCTGGTTTGCCGTACGGGCTTAGCAGTAGAGGCACTGAATACAGTGTTACTATGTGTAGCTGCGGGAGGTGTTTAAACAGAGTGTTTAAGTGATGGCTGAGGACCCTTTTTTAATTGTGCTGTGCAGGGGGTCTTGTGTTTTAGGAAAGCTCCTGTAAGTGCTTCAGCATAAGTAGTTTTATGTGTAGGGTCTTTACCCTATGCAATAGGCATGGTGCAAGGGTCACTTGTAACTTCTATAAGATTAACAAACTGTATAAAAATTCAAACACTTCGAACACAAACGACCTGGATTCAAGCGCAAATGGAAAGCGCAACTCAATGACCAGCGAGTAAAAACCAAATCGATTAGCTTTGATTGTATGAGACAGTTTTGCCTCCAGGTTTGAAGTATATTTACACCTGTCACATGCTTTACCTGTTTTATTTAAGAACAAATAGGTTTTCAGTATTTGTTAAGCAATTGCTACATTGCTTCAGAATACCCACCTCAACCAGACCAACCACAGAGAGAGTACTGGTAGGTGCATTGGTGCCAGAAATGGAAAAAATGACAGTGCAGACTATTCAAGACATGGAAACATTCCTATAATGGGGCTAGGCCAGGCCTGGTGGGGAGGGGGGGGGATGTTCCCTCCATTGTAGATGGAAGTAGTAGTCCACAAAACTCACAAAAATTTATAGGCCAAAAAAGAGCCATAAAGATGATAGAGTGGACTGATGAGGATAAGAAAGAAATTATGCATTGTTGCTATTAAGCAAGAAGCCCAGAATTTCCAGATAGAAGATATACAAAAAGGTTGAGAGAGAAATTAGAGGAAGGAAAAATACTTGCACAAGAAAAATTGTCAGAAGCTTCAAATAAAAATTAGTGCTCATTATTACAACAGATTTGTGAAAAACAGTATACAGACCAAGAAGCTTTGAGCTGTTTGAAAAAAGCAGCAACTAAGGAAGTGTGAAAATGTAAAGAACAAAATCTAAAGGTTTTTGAAAGGTATAAAAGAGAAATATGGACATGGGAAAGAGAGAGAGCTCTGATATGTGCAATATTTTTGCAAAGGAGAAAGCCAAATTAATCAAAGTAAAACAAAGCAAAAAAAAAAAAAAACAGCCCCAAGGATATTTGAAGAGAAATGCAGGCAAACGCATTCAGATATGGAAAATTTCACAATACAAAAAAAAAAAAAAGATCATAAAGAGGGAATGTAGAACAGAAGATTAGTAAAGTAGAAGTTGAAGTTATTGAATATGTGCAAAGTTAAGGATTTAGTGTAGAAAGTCTAACATGGGTTATATCATAGCCTGTTTAGGACAATGTGTCCCTCAAGTAAGGAGAAACAGGAGGAGCAGGAGACATCTGAAGAAGAAATATGGACATGAGAAAGAGATGTATATGGTGCAATATTTATGCAAAGGAGAAGGCAAAACTAAACAATACAAAAGCGCAGCACCAAAAATACCTGAAGAGAAGTACAGGCAAAGGCATCTAGATATGGAAAATTTTACATTACAAAAAAAATGTAAGGAAACAGAGAGGAAAAGTAGAAAAGAGGATTAGTAATGGAGAAGTTAAAGAAATAGAAACTGAGGTTATGGATTGATTACCTGCGAAGTGAAGGGTTTAGTGTAGAAAATCTAACTTTGATAACACCACAGCAGGATAGTGCCATGGATCCCCAAATCAAGGAGAAACCAATAGAGCAGGAAGCATCTGATTAGTTGCCATTTGAGGATGCTTTGGAGCTTTCCAAAGGAAACAAGTACAAAAGTTCAGTTGGAGTTGCACCATAAAGGAAGGAATAGGAAACTGTGGCAACTCTGGTACAGTCAGTGTTGTGGAATGTTAGGCCATTGAGTTCCTGTATGAAAGAGGAAGGGATGACATAGGATGAAACTGAAGAGAATGCGGCACAGGTAAGATGCTATGGAATATCTGCAGGAAATGAAGAACAAAGAATGTGCCCTCAGTTTAGAAGAAAATTATCTAAGAGAAGAGTTGCTTGATTTATTAGAGCTGGACAGACATACTAAGATCAATGAAAGAAGTAGACTACAGAAAGTCAGTAAAACCCAAAAAGATAAAAGTTTGATAAAACAAGTGAGCAAAGTAATTAGAAATGTTCATAGAGATTCATGCAATATAATAGATGTAAATGGATTACATTACTGTGCAGCTAAATTAATATCAAATAGTCTTACCACAAAAGGCAGTAAGGGAAAGGAAAGGGAGAAATCAAATGCCATCATGGAAGTATCGACTAGAGAAAACTATAAAGCAATTAAGAGATGTCACTGTTAAGAGTATAGAAGAGGGAACAGATCTTCAAAAATACTCAGGTAGACATGATAAAAAAGCAATGTGTAGTATCAGCTCATAGGTAGGTAGTAGGCTATCGGCCCAATGGCCTACATAAGCCTAGCCAGCAATGTACCATAGCTTACGCCACCCAAGAAAGTTATTTTCCTGTGCCACTGTCCAGCAGAGACACAGAAGTGATCCCCGGGGTGTATTTCCTATTTCCTATCCACTCATCAAGATTTTTCTTGAAGAGTGCTAATGAAGAACTTTGCTTGACATAGATGGGTAGCTTGTTCCAGAGTATAGGAAGTCTCTGGGACAGGAATCTATCCCTCCAGCGTGTCCTGTTTATTGTGGTGACAAGGTTTAGGTCCCTAGAGCGTGTAGCTTGGAGGGATTGGGATTTCTTTAGGTGTAGCATGTCCAACAGCTACAAAATGGGTTTGACCTAGCTTTATATGTTAGGCAGAGATCACCTCGGAGTAGGCGATATGCTGGAGTTTTTTGAGGCGGTCAGTGTAGGACATTTGTTTGAGGACAGTAATCCTCTTTGTGAGGTACATCTGTGGCCTTTCCAGTTGCTGCAGATGTCTTGTGAGGTACATTCCAGAAGGGGCGTTGTACTCTGTAATGGGTCTAATGAGTGACGAGTAGAGGGGAACAATGACCTCTTTTTTCCTGGATGAGAACCCTTTTACGATGAGGTGTGCCACGTAGAAGGACTTCCTGACTACTGTGGCGATGTGACTATCAAAGGAAAGACTACTGTCCACCTGGGTCCCAAGGTCTCTTATCACGCATTCGGTGTTAAATAGATTGCTGCCTATGTGGTAGTTCATGGGTACAGAGTTTTTACCAAAGGGGATGACACTGCACCTTTTGGCATTGAGCTTGAGGCCATGGCTCTGACACCAGGCATCTGTCTCGGTGAGGCCCTTCTGTAGGATGTCCACATCATTTTGGGACTTGACTATGTCTCCTAGTTTGCAGTCATCTGCAAACTTCATCAGCCAGAGGCCTTCTGTGTTAACTTGTACTTCAGAGAAGTAGATACCAAACAGGAGAGGTCCCAGGACAGAACCGTAATAATAATATCGGTAAAGGCAAAAAACTTAAGATATGCAGGTAAAAATATAAATATAAAGGAAAAATACAAAATAAGTAGTTTATTGATGACCAAAAACGTTTTATAGAGAATTGTGACCCAAAGCAAAAGGAATTGAAACACCACCAAAAAAAAAAAGAAACATATATTTTGGAGAAATATCTATGACGATCCTGTGGAACATAACAAAGATGCTAAATGAATAGAAGTAAAAGAAAGAAGTTCAAATGTACAGGATATGAAATTGTATAAAGTAACAGCCAGAGAGATTGAAACAAAGTTAAGAAAAGCTCCTAAATGGAAAACCCTAGGCCCAGATGCAGTACCTAACTTTGTCATGTAAAGATATTAATACTTTAGCTAGATTTAGCCATGAGTAAAAAATATTTGTATGTGCACCCTGAACAGACACCAGCCTGATTAGCAACAGGATACACAATGCTCCTACTTAAGAGCGAACCTGCAAGCTATCCTAAAAATTACAGACCAATAACTTGCCTTCTGACGACATATAAACTATACACTGGAATTGATGCTGACAGTGTACAGTCACTTAGAAGAAAACTCAGTCATAGCAGTAGTACAAAAGGGTAACAAAAGAAAGACATATCGAACAAAGGATCATTTGATGTTAAATAAAGTCACAATGGAAAACTGCAAAAAGGGGAAAATCTAAGTATGGCATGGATAGACGGTAAAAAAAAAAAAAAATGTTGACAGTATCCCATATTCATAGATAAAAGTGCTTAAAAATGTATAAGATACACCCTATACTGATTGATTACATTACAGTGACCATGAAACGATGACAAACCATTTTGCAGTTAAACCATGCTAAAGGACAAATTATTATTCCAGGAATAAAAATGCAAAGGGGGATATTCCGGGGTGACACACTGTTGCAGCTGCTGATTTGTCTTGCCCTTAATCTATTAAGTTGTCTACTTAACAGATTAGGTCATGTCCACAATTTGACCCCAAGAAAACAACAAAGTATAAATGCTTCTTGTCTTCTTTTTGTGGATGATTTAAAAACTGGCACAGTCGTGCGGCGGTAGCATTGTCGCCTCACAGCAAGAGGTTCTCCAGTTCAGTTCTTTGCTGGAGTGCCTTCTGTGCGGAGTCTGCATGATGTTCATCGTGTTTCACTGTTGCAGTCATTACTCATGGGTTTTCCTGCTGGCAGGCTACCCGCAGTCCGCCAGAATTCCAAAGTCTAGGTCCGGTGTAGGTTGCTGTCGCCTCTTCCCTAACGTCGGTGCGCCAGGTGTATAAAAGATGCAGCCGACGCCATTTTCTTCAGTCTTTCTTGCCGAGCGGTGTCCGAAGCAAAAGCAGTTTGCAAGTGTCGGTCGTCTGACTTCGGAGATTTTCAAATCCGAATTTCAGAACCGAAGTGTTCATTAAAGCTAAGTACCCCATTGGGGAAACTTTTTTTCTTGCTCCAGGCCGATGTCAGAAAAAGTTAACGATTGTATTTCTTGTGGGAAGCAAATACCTCATAAGGATTTTCACTCTTATTATTCCTTGCCTAGGCCCTGATCACAATGTTGCTAGCTGTCAGTTTTGTGCTAGATTTAACCAATGCACAAGGGCAAGGAAAAGGATAGGCATCCGAGGTCCAAAACCGATGACGAAGCCTCTGCTAGGCCAGTCGCCGGTTCTCAGTGAGGCGCTTTCGCAGCCCCTGGCGCTCGCTACCTCAGAGCCATAGGCCACTTCGACTCCCACGTGAAGCCGACTGGGCCTCTGGATACTCAAGTTATTGCACACTCTGAAATCATTTCCTCAGATGGGTCTGGAGCCGCTGAGCAGGCATCGGCTTCTGAGGATGTTTTCAGACCTACACAACTATATTTTAAGCCATCTTCAGCTTCAAAGACAAAGACTAAAGCAGCTCTAAAGACAATGAAACAAGTACAGCATTCTTCTACTCAGACTTCCATGCCTAAAAAACAGATGCCTAAAATGGCCGAAGACCTAATTACTCTGATCAGGGGCTCCCATCCCCCTCCTGATAAGAGGCCTAGGCAAGAGACAGAGTATGATTCTTCTGATCAGGTTTCTATTTCCTCTGATTCCTCTTCTGAACAGGATTACTCCATTCTTCCCTATGAGGATTCTGATGCTGAAGAATCTATTCCTTCAGCCTCTCCTCCTAAGGATTACTCTTTTGGGGAAACCCTG